>NC_056735.1:1818859725-1818914725 GCF_019279795.1 Protopterus annectens
TTATATATCCAAATTGGTAGCCACGGACTCTCCTGCTAAGACCGGAATAGGTGGTCAAGAGGAGAAGGTCAACACTTGCACCACACCACATGGAACACGTAACCCTCCAGAACACACACCAGCATTGCCTTCACATAAAAACACAAACCACACACTCACCTTCATGGAGCCTCTCAATAAAAATCTACCCAAACAGCAGAGACATTAAAGGCAAGAAACGCACTTGACCACCACACCACAGCACTAATCACGAGACACATAACTGGCCTAAACAGTGTGTCACTGAACCAAAGGCCCTAAGGCACAACAGCATGTCCAACACACTAGTCATAGGTGACTCAAAAGTGAGGCACACTGATGTCACACTCACTAGGCTGAATAAGGAGAAAGTAACAATCATCTGCCTGTCAGGTGCCAGGATCTACCATATAACTCATGCACTCAGGTCCCTCAACTATAGGTACATATATGACTCTGTCATTGTACATGTGGGTGTGAATGACCTGAGACGTACCTCCCTATGTTGCCCAGGCGGGTATGACCCTAGCCCTGAGCAACATCCTACCATCACCCAGAACGATACAACAGTACAAGCAGAAAATGATTGATTTCAACAATTGGCTAAGTTTCTGGTGTCATTCTAAGGGGATCCAGTATCTGTCTGCTTGGGATGATATGATTGACAGACCTTGATGCTTGGCCAGAGATGGCCTGCATTTGTCACCCCTGGGCTTCCATATACTGGCCAAGGCTCTTGCCACCCTTATAGTGCATTTTTAGGCAGTGTGACAAAGAACAAATTATCACCATAACAGCTACAAACAAATGCAATCTGAGGGTCATGCTGCTCAACTCTACAAGTCTAAATCTCAAAATGCACTCGCTCGAAGCACTCCTTAAAATGGAGAACATCGGCATTTGTGGCATAACAGAGACCTGGTTCAAGGCGGCAGAAAGCACCCCTGCACTACCAGGCTATAACTCATTCCACACCTTTCGGCCCCACGACTTGGACCGAAGCTCCAAAGCCGGTGGTGTTTCCATATTCATAAAGGATGCGCACAACTGCAGACTGGTAGCCCAACATAACATATCTGAGATATTTCAGGTGCAGCTAACATTGGGTAAGATAGCAATTCAGGTTGTAGCCTGCTATAGGTCCCCAACCATGTCCTAAGACTCACACTCCACATTCCTAACCACCCTGGAGAATATTAGGGTCCATCCTAACACTTTCATGCTGGGCAACTTCAACTACCCTTCCATTAACTGGGAAAACTGCTCATGTACCATTACACTTGCCCAACATTTCCTGGAATTCATTAATTCCAATGCCCTGGACCAACTCGTTCTTCCTCCACTAGAGGTAGCAATATCCTTGATCTGGTCATTACTGACGTGGGCGACCATTGCTCTACACCAATAGTCAACTCCTCCCTGGTTAGATCCGACCACAAAATAATCACCTTAGAAATCCACATTCCTCCTACCCCCCCGCAAAGGTAACCACCATGAAAAACTTCTTCAAAGCTAACTTTGGGCTCCTAAAAACAGAGGTGGTTAACTTCACGGCACCTATGCAAATGGAGAATAGTTGCATGACTGCTGAATCATACACCAGTGCACTGTACGAACACGTACACAAATACATGGATCTTGCCATACCCAATAGAACCAAGACGCTCTCCTCCAAAAAAGGAAGCCAATCTGGTGGTCTCCTGCCATAAACAAACTCTACAACAGAAGGAGGAAACTGATGCGGAATAAGGTGAAGTCCCAAAACTGGAAGAACTCCCTTATGAGCCTCAACAAAAAGTTGAGATCCCTCATCAAATCCTCTAAAGCTAGCTATGAAAACAGAATTGCAGCAGACAGTAAAGACAACCACAAGGCCTTGTATAGTTTTGTAAAGAATCTCCACGGCAATACCCAGATTTGCTCTGAGCTGCTGCGCAATGGTACCTCCTTTACCGAGCCAACAGATATTGCCAATATACTGGCCGACAGATTCAGTGCCAACTTTACCCCTCTCCCCTACCAAAGGACAATCACAATACTAGTAGATTGCCAGGTACCCAGTATTACTGCTGCACAGGTTAAAACAGCACTGTCCAAGGCCAAGAATACAGCTTCTATGGGACCTGACAATATCCCTGGCTATGTTCTGCTTGAACTACAGAGTGAACTGGCACCTCCCCTGTGTGCCCTGTTCAATCATAGCCTCACCTCAGGCTTTGTCCCTACAGAATGGCGCACTGCTACAGTCATTCCTCTCCACAAGGGAGGAGCGAATACAGACCCTGGAAACTATTTCCCCATTAGCCAGATGAGTCTGATATGCAAAGCAATGGAACGCATCATCATGGAACTAATAAACAAGGATATTGGGAATCTCCAAACTCTGGATCCCACACAATTTGGTTTTGTGAAGGGTAGATCATGCCTGCCTAACTTGGTCAACTTCTTTGAGTCAGTCACCAGAGCTGTGGATGAAGGCAAGGTGGTTCATACAGCCTACCTTGATCTGGCTATTGCCTTTGATACCATTCCCCACTCAGGAATCATAGAAAAACTCACTAAGCTAGGCATCAACCCCTATATCACTAGGTGGGTTGCAAATTGGCTCACAGGTAGAACCCACAGTGTGAAAGTAGCTGACTCCAAGTCCGACTGCCAACCAGTCATGAGTGGAGTCCCACAAGGTTTGGTCCTGGGTCCCCTCCTGTTTGGTATCTACTTTTCTGAAGTCCAGGCCAACACAAAGGGACTCTGGCTGACAAAGTTCGCAGACGATTGCAAGTTGGGAGCTATTATTACTCCCCAAGTGATGTTGACATCCTACAGAAAGGCCTCACTGAGACCAGCGGCTGGTGTCAGAACCATGGTCTTAAGCTCAGTGCCAAAAAATGTGTTGTCATCCCCTTTGGAAAAACCCAGTTCCCATGAATTACCACATTGATGGTAGTCCACTGAACACAGAAGACATTATAAGAGATCTGGGAATACAGGTTGACAGCAACCTCTCTTTTGACCACCACATTGTCACTGTGGTCAGAAAGTCCTTCTGTGTGCCACATCTCATTGCTCAGGGTTTTGCATCCAGGAAGAAAGAGGTCATTGTCTTCCTCTACTCTTCCCTCATTAGGCCAATCATTGAGTACAATGCCCCATTTGGCATGTACCTCACTAAACACCTGTAACAACTGGAGAGGCCTCAAAAGTACCTCACAAAGAGGATCCTAGGCCTTAAACATTTGTCCTATATGGACAGACTTAAAATACTCCAAGTATTCTCTGTGTCATATTGCCTACTTAAAGGCGATCTCTGCTTGACTTACAAAGCCATGTCTGACCCAACTCTGTTAGAAATGCTACATCTAAAGAAATCCCAATTCCTCTGCATCACATGGTCCAGAGACCTCAACCTCATTACCACAATCAACAGAACATGCTGGAGGGACAGGTTCATAACCCAGAGACTGCCCATACTATGGAATAAACTTCCCATACATGTCAAGCAGAGTACTTACCTGGCCCTCTTCAAGAGAAATCTTTATGAGTGGTGGGAAAAAGGAAATTAACCCCAGGGATCACTTCAGTGGCTTTACTCGACAGAGAGGCAGTCGGAACTAAGGTCGGGTGGCACGATGCCAGGGTAATCCTATGGACTAGGCTTGTAAAGGCTCCAAAGCCATTAGCCTAGTACACACCTATGAACCTATATATTTGTGTGTAAAATGTGTACGTGTGTCTGTGTGTGTATTTATATATTTATCTCTCTCTCTCTCTCTCTCTAGATATATATATATATATATATATATATATATATATATATATATATCTATATGGATCTACTTCAGTAGATCGATCTTTTACAAGTTTGAACCACATATGGCCGCGACCATATGCTCGAAAACTGAAGTAAAAACAAATAAAACAACAAAACACATAACTAAACATCTGTAGCAGGGAGGCTATGCCACCCTGCACCCCCACCCCCTTTACTTAAATATACTAACTCTGAGATCACACTACATTGCGGAAATGGGAAATCTTCCCTTTCCACACTGTACAGAGATCTCCATTCAGTCCAATCGAACTTTTACAAGTTCGAACATATGGTCTCGGCCATATGTGGTTCTAACTTGTAAACCTTCGATCTAATGAAGTATATATATATCTATAAAATATATATATACATGTATATATATATATATATATATATATATATATATATATATATATATATATACATACTGTGTATTTGTGTGCGTGTGTGTATTTATATGTCTGCATGATTAGACCGAAAATCCATTTAATCAAATCTTACTTGGCCGAGAGGACTTGAAACCTTACTTTAACGACTGTTCTCATCACTGGAATTTTAATCCGGGAAAAGAGTCCGTTGGCCAACATTAAAAAACAAACACACAGAATCATGTCAAACCCACCCTTTTGAGGGCTTTTGCCTCCCACACGCTCCATTGTGGGGGGGGGGGCTGTGCCCCCTCCCAACTAAATATACCAACTCCAAGATTGTACTGTAGTGTGGAAAAGGGCAAATTTCCCCATGTTAGCCAACTGCCTCCTTTACTAGATTAAAATTCCGGTGATGTGGATGTTTGTTAAAGTAAGGTTTCGGTGTTGTTGTCTCGGTTAAGTAAGCTTCGATTAAATGGAGTTTTGGTCTACTCAAGTAGACCCATTTATACATATATACACACACACATATATATATATATATATATATGTACATACATACACAAACATATATATATATATATATATATATATATATATATATATATGTAGATAGAAAATGTGTATGATGTGTGTGCATGTTTATATATATATATATATATATATATGTGTGTGTGTGTGTGTGTGTGTGTGTGTGTGTGTGTGTGTGTGTGTAAGGTGGTGTGGAGGATGCAATGTAAGGAAGCTTATCCCTCTGATTGACGCTATTTTGATTAAGGTAATGGCACCAAACGACGTAAACAACAGAAATCAAAATTAAACTCCTTGAGCAAACACCTTAAAAGGAACTATTTATTAAGTTTAGTGTTTTCATAATATTTTTATAACATGTACTTCATCAGAACCAGTAGTCAGTTAATAATCTCCTAAACTTCTCCACGTGACTAAATCCAACCAGTCATTATTCTCCTAAAATTACAAATGGAAAGTACAAAAAACAAACATACATATTAACAAACTTTGTAACAACAAAAACAGTGACAACATTACAAATATTAGAGAGCTAAAATAAACGATTTTAATTTTGCTACCCTTAAGTGCAGAACAATGTTTATTGAGACATGCTCATTAATTCCTTGTACTTGCATTACATTTAGCAAAAGTTGCCAAAAAAGCTCCCTATAATCCAAGCAATCTTGCCATCACCCTCCCCTATCATTTTTCTGTCCTTTTTCCAGTATAAAAACACAAACTTTTAAAAAGTTACACAAATTTTGGAGTGTTTGCATAATGCATTGGCAATATCTCCTTTCTTTTTTGTGCATGGGCATGTTCATACATTCTGACCTTAAGTGCTGTCTTTGTTTTTACACTTCTGGAGGTGCAGCAAACCAGATAAACAACACTTTTAAGACCACAATTAAATCTTCCTTTATATGAAATAACTTTAGAGTAAGTATACACAGTAGTATTAAATGTGTCCAAAATAAACCAACAAACATCCCTACTTAAACATGCATTTAGTCGCACCGTTGTTGTTCAAGGGTTGATTATGACCTTGCTCTAAGTGCCGTTTAATGTTCTTGCTCCTCTTATAAACAAAACAAGGTGCTTGTCCTTACCTGTCCGGCAGACTTTAAAATTGTTTTGACATTGTTAATTCTATAACAATAAGAAAAAAAAAACACTGCATTACTATATTCAGAATTCGAAATAGTAGCTAAATTGTGATTAGTTAACTTAGGTGAACACTTCAAAATAGGTTTAAAACTAGATGACCTTTTCACCTCAACTTCCTTAGATATTGATTCCAATAAACTAGTCAGGTATCCCCTCTCTAAAAACAAACCTTTCAAAATTTCCTGCTTTGAAACTGTTTGTCATTGGACACCAATCTAGACATTTTGACCATTTGTCCCTTTACTAGATTTCTTTTTTGCTACATAGGGTTGCAGCTTCAGAACTACAAGTAACTATTTGAAATTGTTTCCTTCCTATAGATGTTTGATTCAAAACATTGTTCCTCGATATTTTAGTAATGCACACATCTAAAACGTTGACACTTTCATAACTAAACTGACAGGTAAAAAATTTAAAAATCAGATGTTACATTAAGATAGGGAAAAGCTCATTATACTCTTCTAAGGCACCTGTCCAGATAATAAAAATGTTGTCCAGGTACCTTAAATATAAGCATATGCTGTGCTAAAATTTGCTGTTAATCACATCCTGAGATTCCCACATGACTGTATTGGCAAACACAAGTGTAGAAGAGGCTCCCATGACCTCTGTTTTATTTTTTTGGGGGGGATTCTCCTTCAGAATATGCAAAATTATTAGATGATACCATATCCATGCATTGTTCTTTAATGTTAATGGTCTGTTGTTGTCATTTTCTCTCTTCCCCACAAATGGGTCTCAGATCTGACTCTGATGCATTTCCTAAACTTGGGATCCAACTCTCGAGCTCCTTTCTCTTCCCATAATGCTCTAGTCCATCCCCACTGCCTTAGATCTCATTTGCTGCCATTCTGGTTAGACATAGGTTTCATCTTGAGCATAGTAAGTAGTTTCTGTTTCAATAGTTACTGGTTAAATTGATATTATTCTTAAAATTTGTTAGTCTATTCCTGTTCTATATCCTCCCTCTTAGTATTCACTGGTAGTAAGAATTCCCTTTTTTTCTTTACACTTTCTTGTTTCTCTACTCACCTTTGAGTAGTCTTGATGCCATGGTTGATACTACTTTCCTTAGCTTTACAGGTATTTTCATTAGGATACCATGGCTGGTATTGTTTCTTTTCTTTTTTCTACCTTACAGCTACTATTTATAATAAAAGTAGTAGTTGTTGATGTTATTATTTTTATTATTGTTTCTTTCCTGGGTTTCTCCCTTCAACCATGTCAGAGAAATCGACTGGTTTTAAAAAGTGCACTTCTTGTGAGCATAAGATCCTAAGCTCATTTGCCCACAAGAAGGGAGTGTATTGTCTAAGACCAGACCATCTCAACATGGCTTGTCCTGTTTGCACTACTTTTAATCCTAGAGTGTTATCAGAACAACAGTCTAATTCATAAGGGATTACTTCCTGCTTTTTCTGGGGCTCAAATCCCCTCTAAAACACCCAAAGCCATTTCTTCAGATACCCGAAAGGGGTCTCCTATAAAGTCCCCAAGGGCTTCACCGGAGCTGTTAGAAAAAACTTAGAAAAATATTGGATCTGACTTTCTCAGATCCAAAACCTACTGGCCTTCCTTGGATCCAAAACGATCGGCTTCTGTTACCATATTCTCCTTACTATCTGCTTCTTCTTCGGATCCTAAGACCTTGGATTTGAGAACCAGTTCAGCTTGTGAAGACTGGTACAGAAGGGTGAAGGCTGCCAGCCTAGCCAGATAGAATTTTGCAGATAATTCTGTCATTTGTAAATATGAATGTAAACTACAGGCTTGTTGTCTTAAATGTAAAGAAATACTTTTACATGTGGAACTGGAAATAGATGTGATAACAGTGCACTCTACTGACCAAAGTAAAGCATGTGGTGACCCTTTGAAGTAGACAGTGGTGCCGAAATGTCTAGATGAAGAAATTCTTTCTATTGTTTTAACCAAGAGTTAAATTGCTAGATTTAAACATGCAAATGTATTTTTATTGGTCTGTTCGTTAACAAAAGGGAGATGTTAAGAATGTAAATGCAGTTAATGTGTAGCCTGGGAACTCCAGGAAAGTGAAAAAGAATGATGTAATGTTTATCAGAACTGCAATAGCAATTTAAACAGAGAGAATCAGAAGGCATTAAGCACTTTTGTCTCGATCATCCAACTCACAGCACTGCCTCTTGCTCACATGTAAGTCATATTAGACTTGTGTTTTCTTTTAGAGATAGCTAGAACTAGAAAGATTGACTGTGTTTTTCTATGATGTCAGAACTGTACTACTGAATTATTTTAAGTATTTCTGTGTGATCTCTGAACTCTTGACTAGCACTGACTGTGTAGTAGAAAGTATTGTCTTGTAGTTTTAATTATTTATTATTAAATATTTTAAAACCCTCTAACTGTGGCTGGTTTGTGTAGAGATAATTTAAGCTCTAGAGTACATTGCATATTTATAGCGTTTACTGTCCAAGTCACTCCAAATAAGCTTGACTGTTTAGTCACATCGACCAATTGGGTAATAATATTGCACAGCAATAATTGGACACCCTTTTATGAGCCTTTAGGTAGCTGATAAATATTAGCTGGGTGGTGGCAAGTGGTACTACTGTATAGTCTGGGTAAAATGGGCACAGCTGGATAACCTGTGCCAGCCTTCCCCGGGAGTGTCTGTGTGGTTGTATAAACTTATCTCAAAGTGCGTGTGTCAGTTACTTGGGTAGGGACACGATTCACTGATTAGATAGAGAGGGTGCTGGAGATTTTAGCTTGGCCAGCTAGGCTGAGATCTGGACCCTGTAGCTGTGTCAGTGGGGACTCTTATTGGGAACCTGGAAAGCAAGGGAGTGACCAGCCCTGGACTGTCTGTGATCTCTGTGTGCTCTTAAGGGAAATTGCACTTTACTGTGTGTATTTGTTATCCTTTCCTCATATATGAGATGCCCTCTCTGGTGTTAGTGGTGAGGATTGAGGCACCTTGATTGTTGGACCAGTGCACGGGTGTCACATATTAATTGGTGGCAGTGATGGGATATCCACACATTTGTGGTGGTAGTGGTTGGGATATCCTCACCTTTGTGTTTGGCTGTGGTGGAATATCCACATCACATATTAATTAGTTGGCAGATACTAGTTGGCTTGTGGTGTGGGTAGAGTGAATCATGTACCTTGTATACAGTGAGCTTTGAAGGTGTCTTTGTACTCTTAAACAGCCACGCAGTGAATACTCAGAGTTCAGATCACAATTGCTTTATTACTTTTGTTACCTTAGTTAGTCAGGGTGAGCAGACAGCATGTCAGCAGAGGAGTATGGAAAGCTAACAAGGAGCCAGATGGCGGAGATGTGCCAGGCTAGGGGACTGGTGCATGGAAATCTGACTAAGGCAGACTTGATTGCAGCCTTGGTTATAGCTGCATCAGAAAACAGCAACTAGGAGGACTGGCAATGGAGATATAATTCCCCTGGAGAATGGACAGCTCAACCTTTCTGCAGTGGGCTTAAAAATCCAGCTGGAGCTAGAGAGACTTGAGTTGGAGGCCAGGCATGTGGAATTAGAAGCAAATGAGAGACTGTGATGTTTGCAGGCTGAAGAGAATGAGAAACGCTTACGTCTGCAAGCTGAGGAACAAGAGAGGCAGAGGCAGCATGAGAAGGAGATGCTGACTCTTCACCAGAGTCATGGATGTAATGGGGAAGGGAGTAACTGGACCCCAGAAGCACAAAAGATCAGTAAATTTCTTCCACAGTTTAAAGAGGGGGATAATTTTGATAGTTTCAGTCATATGTTTGAAAGAGTATGTAAACAGTATGAAGTTGACCAAGGGCTCTGGGTACAGTTCCTGACCCCCTTACTCCATGGTAAAGCTGTAACTGTTCTGTCCAAAATGTCTGACATTGCATGTTTTGATTATACTGCTGTAAAAATAGTCTTTTAGAACTGTTTAAGTTAACACCTGAAATGTATAGTAAAAGTTTTGTGAGCATAGACGCAAGGCAGATGAAAGTGTGTATGAAGATGTTGCTGAATTGAGCACTTATTTCCATAGGTGGGTGAGTGGATGTCAGGTCACCACTTTTGAAGGGCTGGCAGACCCTTTGGTGAGGGAACAAGCCCTTAACACTTTGCCTGAGGACATCAGGATCTGGTTAATTGATAGACAATATGCTACTTCAGATGATTTGGGGAAGAAGGAAGACCTATACCTGGCAAGCAGGGCAGCCCTGCGCAGGAAGGGGACCCCCAGTACTGCTCATGGGTCTAAAGGAACCCATGGTGAGCAGCATACACTGCCTCAACAGAATCTGCCAGTAGCAGGGGAAGCCACTAGTCCAGGAGCTAGGATTAAATGTTTTAAATGCAACCATTGGGGCCATGTGGCATACAGGTGTCCACAGAGGCAAGGTGAGGAACCAAAGGTGAGGGAGCCAGTAAGTGAGAAAGACAAAATGCCACCAGAAGGTTGTCTTGAGACAACAGGGGTACTAAACTACCATCCTGCAGATGTCATGAGAGGGAAGGATTTGGATGAAGCAGTACCATGTGCTTATGCAGTTACACAGAGTCAGGCTTGGAGACAGGCATGTGGGTCTGGCAGCCTGGGGGAGACCTAGACAGAATGCATACTTGCAGCCAGGACTGGTAGGGTGGTTACTTCAGGGAGTGAGCTAAGCTGTAGCAGTGAGACTGAAGGTGAGCCACAGCTGCTTGTGGGTACTGATGGTCCCCTGGACAGAGTGACTGCAAAGGTAGAGATGAGTAGTAGTACCCAGGCTGACAGCGAGGCACCACTGTCAGAGAATGCCAGACCTCCTGTGGAAGGGGAACTGGTATGGGGTACAAGGAGAGAGTTGAGACAGGCTCAGCTCTCAGACCCTACATTGCACGGCGTGAGGGAGGTAGCTAGGGAGGCACCTGATTCTCAAGGAAGGGGTATCTGTATACTGGGACAAAGGCTTTCTGTTGTTTTAACCAAGAGTTAAATTGCTAGATTTAAACATGCAAATGTATTTTATTGCTCTGTTCCTGACCAGCTGCAAGATAACAAAAGGGAGATGTTAAGAATGTAAATGCAGTTAATGTGTAGCCTGGGAACTCCATGAAAGTGAAAAAGAATGATAAAATGTTTATCAGAACTGCAATAGTAATTTAATCAGAGAGAATCAGAAGGCATTAAGCATTTTTCTCTGATCATCCAACTCACAGCACTGCCTGTTGTCTTATGTAAGTTATCTTAGACTTGTGTTTTATTTTAGAGATAGCTAGACTTAGAAAGATTAGACTGTGTTTTTCTGTGATGTCAGAACTGTACTACTGAATTATTTTAAGTATTTCTGTGTGATCTGTGAACTCTTGACTAGCACTGACTGTGTAGTAGAAAGTATTGTCTTGTGTTTTTTTATTTATTAATAAATATTTTAAAACCTTTTAACTGTGGCTGGTTTGTGTAGAGATAATTTAAGCTTTAGAGTATATTGCATATTTATAGTGATTACTGTACCAAGTCAATCTAATAAGCCTTGATTGTTTAGTCACATCTACCAATTGGATAATAATATTGCACAGTAATAATTGGACACCCTTTTAAGGACCTTTGAGTAGCTGATAATTATTACCTGGGTTGTGGCAGGGTACTACTGTATAGTCTGTGTAAAAGGGGCACAACTGGAGAACCTGTGCCAGCCTTCTCCAGAAGTGTCTGTGTGATTATGTAAACTCTTATCTCAAAGTGTGTGTGTGTGTGTGTGTGTGTGTGTGTGTGTGTGTGTGTGTGTGTGTGTGTGTGTGTGTGTGTGTGTGTGTGTGTGTGTGTGTGTGTGTGTGTGTGTGTGTGTGTGTGTGTGTGTGTGTGTGTGTGTGTCAGCTACTTGGGCAAGGAAACGAAGCACTGGTTGGACAGAGAGGGTGCTGGAGATTTTAGCTTGCCTAGCTAGGCTGAGATCTGGACCGTATAGCTGTGCCAGTGGGAAGTCTTATTGGGGACCTGGGGAGCAAAGGCGCGGCCAGCCTTAGGCTGGCTGCGATCTCTGTGTGCTCTTAAGGGAAATTGAACTATACTGTGTGTATTTGTTATCCTTTCCTCATGTATGAGACACCCTCTCTGGTGTTAGTGGTGAGGATTTAGGCTCCTTGATTGCTGGGCCAGGGCATGACCATCACACTGCTCTTAGAAGCTGTACACCAGAATATGCAGTGAAGCCTGTTTCCCCTTCTCTGCCCACTCAGCTATTCCATAGTCTTAAGTAATACTTTTGACCCCCTTCCATGTCATCTTCTAGGTCATCCAGAAGTCTGTCAGAGGTGGATGTGGATAGGGTTATGCATAGATTCCTCAGAGCTCACATCCAGATGGGAGTTTTTCCAGCTCCATCCCCTACTGGATCCAGGAGTGTACCTATTAAGTCCCTTGTTTCTCCCTCTCTGATCTGACTTGTGATTTTGGAGCCCTAAGATCTGAGATCTCCAAGAGTTTCTTTGTCAGATTCAAGGATAGTTCCTTCCTCCACTCCTACAATTTCCCTTACTGGCTCTTTTCCTATACCCTCAGATCAGAGCAGGTCATGGAGCTGAGATGTCGGCACCAGGTCTGATGTGTTGAGTTTGGCTTTGTTTTTGTATCCATCCCTTCCTCTTGGAGCCTCAACCCTGGAGAGCTGTTATCTGATTGTCCCCTTGGAGCTAAGATCTGGGGGTGGCCCCGACCTGGCTTTTTTAGAAATTTCAGCTCTGAGTAGGTGGGAAAGGATTTTCCCTGGCCCCTTGGCAGTCAAGGTGCTAGAAAGGACTTTCTCTATTCATAGAGAACCATCGTCTCATGCCTCGGATCCTATCCCATTCATCTCACTGGCTCCAAGCTCTGAGTCCATCAGGCCTACTCCATACGGACAGCCAGGTCCAGTTAGTCTCCAGGCAGTTTCACAAGAGGAACTTCCCCAATCTTCTGATACCTCGTGAACATCCCACAGAGGAGTGCCCTCAGAAGAGGACGTGTAAGAGGAGACACACAGACTCCCCATGGCGTCTGTCATGGAAGAAACTGATTTTAATGAGGGAGAAGGATTCCCACAGATCACTACCTGATGACATCTCCTTTGGAGATAATTTAGAAATCCTTAAGCAGAAAGGTAGCTGGATGCCCCAAAAATCTCTATCTTCTGAAGAATCAGCGTTTCTGGGGGCTTTGGTGCTGGACCATGTATGTCTTGGGTGACCCCCCCCCCCCCAGCTGATGAACTCATCAGTATGATTTCCTGCTGGGTGTGGAAGGAACTGGATATTGTCCAGCCCATACACACATGCCCAGACAAATTTTTTGTTACCCCTTCAGACCACCCTCACCGGAGCAAAGGAGTCCCAGATGATGCTATGGTTGTGGTGGCAGACACTAAGAAAGAGCTAGCAGAGCAGCACTCTTCTGTCCACCCTCTCAACAGAGAGTCCAGAGCATTGGACAGATTCAGAAAGTGAGTGTTCACCTCAGTTACCTTTATGCTGAGGTCACTTAACTATTTGGCACTTATGCAGTGTGATTTGACTAAGGAATTATCAAATTCTCTCTCCGAGTCCCTGTCTTCTGAGGACTTCAAAAGGACCTCCTCTTAACTGGCCCCACACTTGTCTATTTCTAATGCAATCATTGAGGCTAATCTCTCACACTGCTGAAGGTACCTCACGAGCTGCTGGTTCAGGTATTGCGATAAGGAGACACGCCTGGATGCAGCTGTGTGACTTTTTGGAGCCCTTTAAGACGTCTTTTATTAATGCCCCTTTTGATGGCGCATCTTTGTTTGGGCAATCTGTTAAAGATACACTTACCTACAGCAAAAAAGATGGAAAAACCCTATCTACCATAGGAAGCAAATTTTCTACCCTTCAATGAACCTTCTGCAGAAACCAAAGAAGTTGTAAGAGTATGTGGTTCCGTAAATCTTAGGGGCCTTTCTAGGATACATGAGGGGACCGTTCCTCCAGAGGTAGAGGTGGAAGTTTCAATGGCATATGTTACCCTAGAGGTGGAGTTGGCCCGCAGAACCAGGGCTTTAGGAATTCCTTTTCAGGCAAACCCTATCAGTGCTTCAGAAGCACTGCCCAACTGTTCAACTCTGGAGGTAGTTAGGGGTTGTTTCCCTTTGCACCTAGACACTTGGACAAATATCAGAAAAGATTCTTGGGTGCCAAGTATAATATACAGAGGTTGATACATACCCTTTTCCCTTTTTTCTCTATGTCAGAGGAAGAAGCTTACTGATGTTCCACCCATTCAGAAGAAGGAAGCAGCACACAAAATACAAAAGCTGCTAGAAGGAAGCGTCATCCAGACAGTCCTACATGACCAGACAGGATTCGGAACTTACTCATACTTCTTTTTAGTGCCAAAGAAAACAGGAGACCTCGGACCAATTTTAGATCTAAGCTGTTTGAACCAATTTGTGAAGAAGGCAAAGTTCCAACCATGGTTCAGTCCATCCTGCCCCTTCTGCACAAGGAAGACTGGATGTGCTCTATAGACCTTCAGGACATGTACTATCATATAAAAATCAACAGACAATCCAGAAGGCATCTTCACTTTTGGCTGGGAGCCAGTCATTACCAATTTAGATCTCTACCCTTTGGACTCACCACAGATGCCAGGATGTTTACCAAATGCATGGTAGTATTGGCAGCTCACCTGAGGCTTCAAGAATTCCAAGTGCTTCCATATCTAGATGATTGGGCCTCACTGCTCCCTCCAAGCATCAGCTTCAACAGGCCAGGGACTGTTTGCACTAGATTTGCAACATCTTGGGAATTTCATTCTACTTTACCAAATCTCAGCTTGATCCAGTCCAGAGCCTGGAATTCATCAGAACAATTCTGAACACTGCGACTCAAGTGACATCTTTTCCCTTGCAATGCATTGCTTCTATAAGGTATCAGGCACAGGATATCCTCTCTCATCCTTCTCCTTCAGCAAAGTTAGTGCTTCGGGCACAAGGGTTCATGTCAGCTGCCAGAGTACTGCTTCCATCAGCATGCTTCTTTGTGCAGATTCTCCAATGGACTTTAGCTGTACAGTGGCCTATTCTACATCAGCCCCTGTCCTTTCAAATAAAACTCACCTTGATTTTCAAGGGCCATGTTTGCTGGTGGATTTAGTCCGATGATCTCTTTCTGGGCAGACCCTTTGTTCTTCCAAATCCTGTGACTATAGTGACTATGAATGCTTCCCATCATGGGTGGGGGGTGCGTTTCTTGGGAAGGATGGTCTAAGACATGTGGTCCCCCCAAGAAACCAGATTTCATATCAATGTCCTAGAGATGAGAGCAGTCCTTTTAGCATTGCAGGCATGTTGGTAGTCTGGTACATCAACAAGCAAAGAGGAACCTATTCTTACCATCTGTGCAGAGAAGCCATGAGAGTTTGGGAATGGGTGATCTCTTCAGACCAGTTTCTAACAGTTTCTAATTGCAATACACATCCTGGAGAAAACTAACGTGCTGGCAGACAAATTAAGCAGATGAATTCTGATGCCTCAGGAGGGGTCTCTCAATCAATCAGTAGTGAATATAACCTCAGGTGTTGGGTCCAATCTTGCTGTGACCTATTTGCCTCCCCTCTCAACAACAAGTGCAGCTAGTACTTCGCTGTGATTCACCCTCAGGGGGAGTCACCGAGAGATGCTCTGATTCACACTTGGCCCTCAGGTCTTCATTATGCTTATCCTCCTCTTCCACTGATTCAAAAATTCTTAGAGAAAGCAAGCAGGCTCCCCTTCCTGCGGTCTCATTCTTGTTATCTGCCATGGATACTCGAACCTTGTCAGGATCTCCTCTCTTACTCATCGGGGGTTCAACATCCTAACTTTCAAACCCTCAAGTTACCCGCATGTTTTCTCCACTTCCAGTAGTAATTAAACAGTCCAAGCTCTCTTCCCCAGTGTGAGATATTATTTTGGCTTCACAAAAAGCTTCCATCAAGAAAGTTTATTGAAGCAAATGGAAAAGGCTTTCTATTTGGGCTTCTGAACACAGCATCAATCCTTGTTCAACTCCAGTTTCTGCTATTCTCCAATTTCTTACAACTCTTTTTCGTGAAAAGGGACAGTTTTTCGATGATTAAACTAAACTTGGCAGCAATTTAAAATTTCCATTCAGGAAATAAATCCTTCCAGATTATGTAAAGCTTTTATAATGGACATTTTTCTTCTCAGACCCCCGTTAAGGGATACTTCATTGCCTTGGTATCTTACTGTGGTTCTTCAGGGTTTAACTCAGAAGCCCTTTGAACTGTCAGACATATGTGATTTGAAATTTCTGTCATGGAAAATGGTCTTCTTGATAGCCATCTTCTTCTTCTCTTTCAGCTGTTCTCGTTATGGGTCTCCACAGCGGATCATCTGTTTCCATTTCTTCCTGTCCCCTGCATCTTGCTCTGTCATACCAACCACATGCATGTCTTCTCTCACCACATCCATAAACCTTATCTTAGGCCTTCCTCTTTTCCTCTTACCTGGCAGCTCCATCCTTAGCATTCCCAATATGCCTAACATCCCTCCTCAGCACATGTCCAAACCAACACAATCTCACCTCTCTGACTTTGTCTCCAAATCGTCCAACCTGAGCTGACCCTATAATATACTGATTCCTAATCCTGTCCATCCTTGTCATACCCAGTACAAATCTTAACATCTTTAACTCTGCCACTTCCAACTCTTGACTCCTGCCTATACAACATAGCTGGTCTCACTACCCTCTTGTAGACCTTCCCATTCACTCTTACTGGTACCCGTCTGTCACACATCACTCCTGACACTCTTCTCCACCCATTCCACCTTGCCTATACTCTCTTTTTCACCTTTATTCCACACTCACCATTAACTTCAGCAAAAATAATTTCTGAACTCCAGCCTCTGTCAGTAACACCCCCTTACATTGTTTTTCAGAAAGACAGGGTTTCTCTATGGGCTAACCCTTCCTTTGTGCCTAAAGTGGCTTTGGAAAATGACATCGGCCAATCCATTAATTTACCAGTCTTTTTTCCACATTTCTCTAATAAAGTGAAGTACATGCTACATCTCCTTGATGTTCACAGGCAGCTACTTTTTTATCTTAATAGAACAAGACAGTTTAGGAAGTCACATCAGCTGCCCTTGTCCTTTTCCTCAAATCGCTTGGGTTAATCAGTCTCTAAAGTTACCCTAGATGGATTGCAGACTGAATTTCATTGATTTACTCTCATAAGGGTTTCGTTTTACCAAGACCTCCCAGGGTTCATTCAACTTGATCCTTGGCTGCTACTTCAGCCTTTTGGTCAAGGACTTCCGTGGATTAAAACAGGAGGAAAGTCTACCTGCCTTCTAGAAATAACCTCTTCTGCTGCTTGACTAAGCTATTCTTCTGGGCACCCCGTGTCTCTAAATAATTCTTTTATAAATTCTACCTCATTAATAAATTTACTTTCATCCACAATCATACGGGAGGCCCTCATAAATTGCCCACGAGGAATGTTTCTTTTCATAAAATGAGGATGAGCACTTTTAAAATGCACATAACTGTTACAAAAAGGGCGTTTTCCTATGAATACTACTTAAAAATTTACCATGAATGTTGTCCCAGTCAGTACTCGCATCTAAAAAAGAAACTTTCATTCCATTGAATGTGCGATTGTGCCTATTTTAATCCATGGATTCTCAAAAAAGAGTCCATTTTGGAGGGAGCTGGGGGTTATTCTAAGAGAGACACTTTGAGGTTTAGCTTGGATATGAGTGTCGATAATCCAGCTATACGTAGAATTCTTTGTGACAACTGGAGGATTATCTTAGGAAATAGTGATATAGCTAAGGTGCTAGGGGACAAGTCCTTCTTTTGTTTATAGAAGGAGTTTGAGCCTTAAACATATGCTCGAATCTAGTAGTTTGGTGTCTAGAACCTCTGATGGAGGGGGTATGGGCATGTTTAAATGTAATGGATGTAGATTGTGTAGGTTTATCCATGAAGGTCCATACATCTTTTTAACACATTTAGAGAGGACTTTAAAGGTCCCAGATAGATGTGATTGTGGTACTTCGGGCATTGTTTATATTGCCCTATGCTCTTCATGTTCTGCTTTTTATATAGGAATGTCAACCAGGGCTTTAAGGAAGAGAATTTTAGAGCATGATTATGCTATAAAGAAGAAAAACCTTAACAATGCCTTGTATAAGCATTCCATTCAATGTGCGAACTGGAAAAAAATTTAACTTTTCAGTTCTGCAAGTTGTTCAAGAGGATTTAAGGGGTGGCAATTTTTTAAACTGGTTGAACAGTGGGAAGCAGAATGGCAACTTCGGATAGCCTCATATATTTCTCCTGGACTCAATGACATGGTTAATATAAAGTGTTTTTTAAAAAATAGGAAAATGGTGGTTAATTAAGCACTAACATATCAAAATATGCAGTTTTTATTTAAAGTTTCTTATGGTATTGTTATATAATTGTACTTAATTGGCAACTGAAATTTATTGGTCAGAACGTATTTAAAAATGTGGAGTGCTTGTTTGGTACTCAGTTTCTGATGAAGTCTGTGTGATGAATACCGAATAATAAAGTTGAACTATGATATAAACCTCAATTTGGTGTTCTCCTCGTGCTTTTTTGGTTTAATCCTAAATTTAACTTTCCAACGTATAGCTTTAACTCAACCATTTTGTTTGTCTAGTTGAAGTATCCACAGTGTTTTCCTTGATTAAACACAAATGTGGCTGCCTACACAGAGCTGTTTGTGTCCACAACTGTGTTATAGTGGTCTTTCTACAGAATTCCCTCTTGGGCAAGACCCCATGAAGGATGTGGCTTCCACAACCCACTAGCTGAGTACTATGCTGTTAAAGTTTGTACCAGTAGACAAGAATATCACCTCAGCAGGATTGTTTCAAAAAGGAAAACTCTGTTTGAGAATATGCACTGAAAAGCTGTTCACACCTAACAGAGTTTTTGAAGATTGTGGCCGCAGTGCTTGATAGGGTAGCACCTATAACCTATCTATTCATACAGAGAATATTCACCAGTCATATATTGAAGAATGGAAATACCTCACAGTTGTTCTAGCCAGACTCTACATGAGAAAGACTCAATGGCACCTTAAATCTGTATTGTCCCAACATCAACATCCCCTGACATTCCAGATTGCTGTAGTGGGATTTTTAAGAACAGAACTGGGTTGGTGGAAAGAATAGTTTTATCTGAATCCATGTCTCACATTTTCTTTCCAGCTTCAGCACAGTCTGTAACTGAAAACTTGGCATGAGGAGTGGTGTCTATGGGAATTAAAGGGCAGGCTCTTTGGAACAAAAAGGATAAACCAAAACACTTAAAAGCGATGTTGGTGATGAATGATGATAAATGTGTTCAACTTTCTCAATGATCTATGGCCCTCTGGACCACTATAAGTGATTACAGACAACACTACAACCATGTGGTTTATAAATCAACAGTCTGGGACCAGATCTTACACTCTTTGCAGACTAGCCATGGCAGCCTCGGCTATATCATATCAGCACATTCTCATTCTATAGACATCTAACATTCATTCTGTCAGAGCAAAATTTTGTGACAGATAAGTTAAGCTAGACCAAGACAGGCCTTCACAAATAGAAACTGAATTGGGAGTCTTACAGAAATTGATTGAGCTGGTTTGGAGCATCTCAGGTTATATCAATGCACCTCTAAACAGCTTCAAGTAACTGCCTGGCTAATAGAGTTTTAACTTTTATGCATCTATTTTCAGAGGATATGCAGCAGGTATTAATGAGGTCAAATAAATCTGCTACTAGGAAATGCATATATTCCTGAATGGAAAAGATTTTCTAGGTGATGCCAAAAAAAAGAACCAGGACCTTTTTAAGGCTAGTATTTCTGTGGTTCTGCAATATTTGTCTGCATTATTACCCTCTGGCCTTTGATACACCTCTATTAAGTTTCATTTGTCAACCATTTCACCATATCTGCCTATGGATCCTTACCTATCAGTTTGTTCCCTTGTTAAATAAAAAATGATCATAGGATCATAGGAGGTTAGTAGGCTAATGGCCCCAGGGCCCTTACAAGCCTAGCCAAGTTCAACCCATGTTCCCAATGGTGTCTGGTTCAAGCAAACACTAAAATCAGCACCTATTGCCCCTGTCCAAGAGGGACACAGGTGGAACCCCCAGGGCGAATATCCAGTTACCCATCCAGTTGTCCAAATTATGTTTAAGTAGGGCCAATGAAGTGATTTGTTTAACATGAATAGGAAGCTTGTTCCAAAGGTGAGAAACCTCAGTGAGACAAATCTGTCTGTCCAGCAAGTTCTGTTAATGTCACACCAGGTTAAGGTCCTTTGAGTGAGTGACCTGTGTGCCATTTGATTTGCGAATGTGCAGCATTTCCATTAAAGCTAGGTCAGAGATTGCTCTTTATGCAAGGCACAGGTCACCTCTGAGCAGTCTGTATGGCACAGAGAAAAGTGACAATGATTTCAGTCTATCCGCATAAGACAGATCTTGAAGACCGTGAAATGCCTTTGTAAAGGAACCTTTGTGGTCTCTTGCTGCAGTTGTTTGGAAAGGAGCATACCAAAGGGAACGTTGTACTCTATTATTGGCCTGATGAGGGAAGAGTACAGGGAGGTTATAACCTCTTTTTTTCTGGAGGCAATGGCCTTACTTATGAGATGAGCAATATAAAATGCCCTTCTTACCACTATGGAGACATGGTGATCAAAGTTAAGGTTGCTGTCAACCTATCTGCCCAGATCTATCACCACTGACTGTGTGCTTAGGATATTGCTATTGATGTGGTAGTTTGCAGGAACATCACTGTTGCTGAAGGGGATGATGCAGTTTTCTGCATTAAGTTTAAGACCATGACTGTGGCAAAAGTCATTAGTCTGCGTAAGACCTTCTTGCTGGATGTTGACATCGGTAGGAGTTTCAGTGATCACTCCCAGTTTGCTATCATTAGCAAATGTTAGCAGCCACAGTCCTTTAATTTTAGCCTGTACTTCAGAGGTGTAGATTCCAAACAGTAGGGGTCCCAGAAGTGATCCCTGTGGAACACCACTGGTTACAGGTCTGCTGGAGGAGGTGGAGTCGCCTATTTTGACTGTATGAGTTCTATCAGTCAGCCAATTTGTAACCCATCTAACAATATATGAGTTGAAACCCAGCTGGATGAGTTTAGCAATGATGCCTGAGTGGGGGATTGTGTCAAAGGCCTTGGCTAAGGCTAGGCAGGCTATATGCACAGATTTGCCCTTGTCTAGGGCTTTGGTGACTGAATCAAAGAAGTCCACCAAGTTTAGTAGGCATGATCTCCCCTTGACAAAGCCAAACTGGGGGGAGTCGAGCATTTAGAGATTTCCTATATCTTTGTTAATAAGGTTCATAATGACTCGTTCCATGGCCTTTTGCAGATCAGGCTGGTCAGGCTAATGGGTCTATAGTTCCCAGGGTCCATGGATGCACCCCTTTGTGCAAAGGGATGATGGTAGCTGTTTTTCATTCCGCTGGGACAAAGCCAATGCTTAGGTTGTGATTGAAAAGCGTGCTGAATGGTGTTAATAATTCCTGTTTTAAACCATGTAGAACACAGCCCGGGATGTTGTCTTGTCCCATAGAGGCTGGGTTTTTGGCCTTGGAGAGGGAATTTAAGACCTGCTGCTTGGAGATACTAGGTGGGGGACAGGTGTTAGGGATGCTTAGGGGCATATGTGGTGGGTAAAAGTGAGTGAAGTTTTCACTGTACCTGTCAGCCAGTAGATTTGCTATATCCACAGGTTCTAGATATGTAGTACCATTAACTACGAGTTCAATGCAAATCTGGTCCTTACCTTTGTGGTTATGGATGTAACTAAAGAATGCCTTGTGGTTATCCTTAGATAGGGAAGCTAATTTGGATTCATAGTTAGCTTTGGAGGACTTCACTAGGAGTCTTATTTGCTTATTTAAGTTGAGGAGGGAGTTTTCCAGTTTTGAAATCATTCCTTCCTACTCTTAGACAACACTTTTTCTCCTACTGTATAGCCTGTTAATGGAATTTGTCCACCAGGCAGGTTTGTTTTTCCTTGAAGACCTTGCTTTGGTTCTATTAGGTACGGCAGAGCATTGGTGTATAACTCAGCATAGATGTCTTTTCCATCAGTGGGGGTAGGGGTTATGAAGCTATTTATTCTGTCACGTAAGAAGTTGTAATTGGCCTTGGAGACGTTTTTTAGTATAGTTGTTGCTAAAGGGGGGATGGCTTGTGTTATTGCTACTTCTAGTGAGACTGATTTGTGGTCAGATCTCACCAGGGATGGCCACACACTGGGGTGGTGCAGTGGTTCCCCCATGTTGGTGAGCACCAGGTCCAGGATGTTTGAGCCCCTTGTGGGTATGTCAACCAGCTGGTCCAGGGTACTGGAGTTAACAATGTCCAGGAGCCTTTGGGCAAGTGAATTAGAACACACATAATTTACCCAGTCTATGGACAGGTAATTAAATTCACCCAAAACCAGGGTGTTTGATTGTATCTTGACTGACTCAAGTAGACCCAAGTAGGCTGACTGAATGTGCTGCATTCTAGGACTTCTAGAAAACAGGTGACTTCTCAATGGAATCTGAAACTTGTTTTGGAAAAATGAACTCTTGTTCCATTTGAACCACCTCATTAGGCTGATTTGAGGTTCATAAAATAGAAAGCAGCTTTAATGATTGCTCTGATGTCTGCATGAAGAGTGACTGAGTTGTGAGCTCTCATGGTGGGTCAACTTTACTAATTTTCCACAAAGAGAGGGTTTCCCTGAGAACAAATCCTTCTTTGTGTCTAAAATAGTATCTTGAGTTTACTTTGAGCCCAGTTATCCATCTCCTTGTCTTCTTTCCAGAGCATAAGAATGAATGAGAAATCATTCTTCATACTCCAGATGTCCGCAGACATTGCAGTAATTATCTTGACAGAAAAAAAAAAAACCTTCATAAAGTAAGAAAATGGGACAACCTGTGTCTCCAAATAGTTGTCACATGCTATTTCCCTTTGTTATACCCACCAAAGCAAGTTAATTCCAGGCAGGGTCAAGGCACACTCTACCAGGGGCTTGGCTTCATCAGCGGCTTTTTGGAAAGGGGTGGACTCTAGAAGTATTCTACAAACAGCAATTTCATCCTCTGTACATACATTTATGTACATACAAAGCATTACAAACTGGATTCCTTTTTCAGGTATACAGGAGGCTTTGCTAGAACCATTCACCAAGGGCTCCCAGACTCTCATCCTTCCTCCTCCCAGTCAGTATAAACTATGGCAGTCTACCCAAAAAACTAAGGCTACAGCAGGAGTGATGCAATGATAAATATAGTAAAGTTGTGTAGGAACACTTAGCATAATAGTTGATGTTCAAATGATCACTGCTGCAGTAGCTGCTCCGTCACTCCATCCCCCTTATTATTGTACAATTTTTTGTTGTCAGGATGAGTTCTCTGATTTATATTTACCCAGCATTTACCTCTTTTAGGGCTCTAGTATTCCTTTCTC
This sequence comes from Protopterus annectens, assembly GCF_019279795.1. NCBI lineage: Eukaryota > Metazoa > Chordata > Ceratodontiformes > Protopteridae > Protopterus > Protopterus annectens. Next base: position 1,818,883,089 of record NC_056735.1, read on the forward strand.
AGTTGGCAATAAAGTTCTGATTGGCTTGAAGCCCAAACTATTGATTTTCTTCAACTCTGCTCGAGCTGCCAGTGGATTGGGCACATGGAAGCTTCCCTTAAGTTCTGGTAGTTGGCCAGCTATATCCCATGCAGAATATAACACATATAGTTAAGGCTACTGAACCAGTGATTATTCAAACATCTACTTGTTATGATAAGTTTACTTACAAAGCTGTAGTTTCTTTGATCATTTTACATATGCTGAAACAGCTTTTGGTGACTTGCTTGTATCCCCTCTTTGGGATATTTATTTTGATTAAGGAAAGTTGGCATGTGATACCTGTCTGATCATATATTTATGTGGTTGGTTGGTTGGTTGGTTTAGTTATCTGTTTGTTTGCTTACATATTTGTTTTTTTTCTCTATTTATTTATTTTTCCATTGATGTTTATGTTTAGTTAACTCTGCTGAACCACTACCATTTTCAATTCGTACTGGAGGGGGTGGGGGTGCAGATGAAACAACATTGGGATAGGAAAGTATAATAAAATAAGAGTGCAGTGCAGTATAAAAAGAAGATATATATATATATATATATATATATATATATATATATATATATATATATATATATATAAAGTGCAGTAAGTTGCACATTTCTGGTATAGTGTTAAAAGGGCAAGGCAAATACATATTTATAAGACAGAACACAATGCATTATCTGAATAACTTATAGAGGCTTAAGCAAATTGGGCAAAACAACTGCACCAAGTTATTGAAATTTGAAGTACAGCACAAATGAGCAGAACATAACACATGTATTGACATATTTGTTTCAGTAATTTGAGTGGGCAAATTCTGTAGCACCCATGAAACTTCTTCATAGGATTCCTGAAGTTGTTGTTGTTGTGTCTTTCGGCTTTTCCTGGTTAGGGGTCGCCACAGCAGAACTCCGGTCCGCTAATGATTGGTAGTTGATTTTTACGTGCCGAGTTACCAGCCCTGACGCACAACCTTCAACGAAAGTACGCCCATTCACGCATGTCTCCACACAGAAGATGCTCTAGCTGAGAATTGAACCGGACAGCGTCTTAGTGTGAGGCGACAACGCTACCGCAGCACCACCACCGCGGGTCATAGAATCCTGAAGTGCTAAACTAAAAATATGTAGCCACTATTTAGACAATCAAACTAGTCTTTGACAGGTGCCATGCAGCCATTAAAATTGGTTGTGATATGGGACATTTATAGGTTCACAGGTAGGTACTAGGCTATCGGCCCAAGGGCCTACATAAGCCTAGCCAACAAGGTTCATAGATTTGTACTAGGCTGGTCATTAACATTAACTAACACTGTGACAGGCAGATGAGTCTTATTTTAACATCTAATCAGGAAGACAGCTCTTAACTGCCAGTGAGTTTGCAAAGCATCCTCAATTTCACCTCATACTTTTGTCCTGTACCACTCACTGAGGATTACAGTCCATTAAAAATGTCAGACATTAGAGCTTCTTATTTATTATTGTTCTGAAAATACATATAGATGCAAAACCTATCATTCTATTAAGTTTTTAGTGAATTAGAGTATTAAAAAATAGCCCTGATTTTTGGCCTTTGTCACTACATTATTTTTGACTTTGTCCAAAATTCTTTAACCAAGAAGTTTAAAGGTAATAATCTGAAGGGTGTTGGCTTGTGAGCACAGCACCATTTTATGCTTCATTACATGCCAGTAACAGAACAAGCATCAAGACCACTGATGTAGGGACTGCATCACAGTGTTCTGATCTTACTATTAAATGCTCTAATTGCCATTTGCTGTTGTTATGCAAAGATACAGCAAAACAAGATTTTAACATTTTGATTGTATCTTTAAAATGCAAACTGGATCTTACTTAATGAGGTTTAACATCACAGCAAGAATCTCACTGGCAGTAATTCACTGCTCTGAAGTTAAATTACACTTACTTATGAATCTGTCATTAGAAAGGCCATAGCAGGGAAAGTAACCCTGCTCTGACAGCAATAAGTATGTGCAAACTACTTTACCTGACTTAAAAGTATTACAGTTGACATTCGTGGGGCAGGACTGAATTAAGAGGGAGACAAAGGGAATGAATCAAGTTTCCTAATTCACCATCCTCCAAATTTATATGGTCATGTTGTAGAACACCAGAATGTATTAAAGCATGATATTTTTTTTAGTTTCCCTTACAATGTACACTTAATATGAACTAATGAAATAAGTATGTCAAGCCAAAAATAAATCATCTGTATTAAAAAAAAAAAAAAAATTGCTGTTGATATACATTTAGTTTGGAATTTTAAAATGCACTTTCCCCTGAAAGGATTAGACAGGCACAGGGCAAGGGATTGCCTGTAGGCATTCTTAACCTGTAAGTACTGCAAAATATTGAGCGTAGCAGTTCTGTTAGCAAAACAAATGGATACCCCTTCAAAGAGTATTGTCATGTTGCACTGTGTGTTGTACGGGGTTCTCTTAGCATGGCTTACAGGGATCCACAATAAAGTATCTGTGCTAATGTGCAAATCAAACAAAAATAAAGAATAATGATAATCATCCATTGCAGTCCAGTTGGTGACTGGCATTGTGTCCTTTATCTTTCTTTGTCTAGTCTCAACAGTTAGTTACTCAGCTACAATTAATTTGGTTCATGCACACTGTCTTTGCTAGACAATTTTTTCAAAGCCATCCATGTTTGTTTCCCAGTTCTAATATATAATATATGTATTTATTTCGTCACATACTCTGTAAGTAATATCATGTATCTATTGTGTTTCCCCAGATTGAGACTGAAATAGGTCCAAATGGATCAGTGTTCTACTCTGGTTAACAAATTAAAAATAAATAAAAGAAAAGAAATTTAATTTCTTCATAAAACACACAACTCCGTTAATACTTCAGTCATGTTAAAAATGGCTGTTAGCACGGCTCTGTGTCATAAGAGAATAAAGCCATAAATATGTCCCAGGTGACCTGAGTTTGATTAGCAGCTTGGGATTGGAAAGGCGCCATTTGGGGAGAAGATGTAAGTGAGCAGCCAGCAAGGATGCCTGGGTGGAGGGAGTGATGGTTCCAGTCAGCAAATCACTACCAGAAAGTGGAGTTTTGCAAATGCCACAATGCAGTCACTACCAAAGATGTGGACTTGGCTGTACCAAAGCAGTGATAGTAGCCCTCCTGTAGAGCATGGGTGTGGGAATACAGACACAGACACATACATATAAGGAGAGTGTATTTCAGACCCAAGTGCTCACGTCAGCCACCTGGGGGAGATGCTGAGAGCATTATAGAAAATTCCCTCATTGCTAACATCAGCAGATGTAGGTGAGGGTGAAAAACATTTCATGACTGCTGCATGATGGCCTTCTCCGGATAGATCATGAAGGAAGAAAATGGCTGTTGTTTTTAAATTAAGATCTCATTTCAACCCAGCCAATCCTGTTTTATTACGTTGGCGCTGTAGTTTTTTGAATGCAGATCCAGTGTCAATGTGCGTACCAATAAGCAGACGATTCACATTGTTGTTTCCATAAAACCCGGGTTGGGCTCAGCATCATGCATCTTATTTTGTATGTACTTTTTATTGTTTAATGTATACATACAGAGAGTATTTAAAAAATAATATCCGGTCATGTCAACATGAGTGTTCACAGATGGTATAGAAGAAGCCTACCACTTAATTATGAAATCTACTATTTAATAATTAAAAATATACTGCTTAATAATTACTTTAGCTTATCTTTGTCATACACAGAGAAAATATGTCATTGTTAATAAATGTCTTGACGATATTAGAAGATACAACACGATGGGATTGTAAAACAAAAGGACATATACATGGAAATAATGTTTGCACTGATCAAAACAACTGTCACACTAGTAGAATTAGAATTACTATGGCTACTAGTATGCAAATGTTCATAACAATGATAGGCTAATCTAGCTTTATTTTTTAACCTGAATTAAGTATAAAACCTACTTGTACTTTTAAACTAAGCAACACAATTTATATTTTGTAACATTAGAAGAATTTTCTTCATTTTCATCAAAAGGATAAGTAACAGAAAAATTAAAAATTGCTTGTGTGTACTTAAGCATAACAGAGTATTTCCTTATGTTTTTCGGGATTGTTATGGCAATCATCTGACTACTTCACATCCTACCACCCCGACATATTACAGGGTGGTTTTTAGCTTTGCCCATCTGAGTCTTTCCAAGGCTTCAAGAATGTTATGGTAGAACTGGGACCCTTGAGGTTTTTAGTGCTTTCTGTCGTTGAGTCACTTCACCTGTTTTTTAAATTTAGTCATAATAGGTACGTGTTACATGTCACCCAGCTGATCCATTTCCTGAAACACTCATTTATTCAGCTTAAGTGTTATGTGCATTTAAGTCAACTTTACATTGTTTATATCTGCCATTCCATTAGAATACAGTACCATTCACAGGGCCTAACATGTTAATTTCAAGCAAATTAGCATTCTTTCTTTAGTTTATAAAAATCTGTCATTATTCCTTCACAATAACCTCTGTAAGAGTTATAACTGAAGGCTGTTTTAAGCTTGCTTACATCTTGTTCATGTGTTACTCTTACATCTCTTCCTGTATTCCAGCAAAGTTCTCAAGGACTGATGGTATTCTACAAACAGTAGAATTACTGCATATATTTTCTTAAATGTTACAGTACACTTTACAAACTTAGTAGCAAATTTAATACTAGCTTTTTTGTGTTAGTTGTTTAGTCTTGGAGATAATAGCACAGAGAAATAAGTTTATAAGCTTGCAGTGAGATTTGTCTACCAATCCAAAGTTGATTCCCTACCTCCTCTTCTGTTTATTTATATGAATTAATTATTTAGGATTCATTGCCTTTGTAATGTAATAAATGGGTCTTTTGACTGAACGCTTGTAGGCTTGAAAGGAAACAATTTTGTTTGTGCAGAAAAAAGGAACAGCCCTTAAATATACGTGTAATCACAAAATGGCTCGGTTGCTAGGTTGCACATAAATATACCTGACATAGACCTAAGAAGATTATGATGTTATATGTCTGGCATTTGTCAGCTAATCTGGTTAGACATTACAGTGTGCTCATTTCTGGAAGCCACCACACATGAACAATGCCACAATTACTCATTTATTGGAAATGTTGCAATTACTGGTCACTACACAGACACACACACATATGCGCATGCATACATATGTGAGTATGTGTATGTGTGAAATCTCAAAGGTAAAAGCTATTATATTGACAAAAATGCATGTGATGGCAGTGTTAACCCAGAATACTAAAATTTAGTCATCTGTCTGGTGGTAAGTAGTCTTATCCACTCAGCATAGGCCAAATGCAGCAAACTTAAAGTAATAACGTAATTTAGAGTGTGTATATTAGTTCAGGGTTGATGTCATAAAATATTGCAGTGTCATCTTTCATACTACAGTGCATTGTGATGTCAACTTTGAAGAAAATACTGTTTTTTATAAAGATAGTTTTAAAACAGCAGAAACACAGGAAAACTGGACACTGTAGCTAAGCAATAGGTGGACCACATGTTTGGTACTGGCCTACAATCCTACATCAGTACATCACACAGTTTATCAGGACACCCTCAGGAGGATCATACCTACTCTGAATAAACATAAGTCTAAGGTATCTAAAAGTTTTTTTTTTCTCTGGAAAATACTAATGCTTTTTCTTTGAAATAGCTGTGCATTTCATTCCCAGATGTTGAAGCAAGGAGGTTGTTCTTGGTTCTTCAGTAGAGATAAAATATGCCTAGCTACCCTTTACCTTGTGATGACTGCCAGTGAACTAATAAAAATGACCACAGACATCTTCTAAAATTTCTGATGTAAGGGATCACAAATGTCCTAATAAAGGCCTTCAAGTACAGCAAACAAGATCAGTCACACCTGCTCATTTCCCTGTCATGGTATGTGATTTCCAGCTCATTCTGCACCTTTCAACAATGCAGGCTACGTTATTGTTTTAGTATGATCTAGTAAATTTGTTTTACTCCACTGTTATTCTTTACAGGGTGAGTATCTGTTTGTAAGGTGTAAACAAAGCAGGGTAGCTAAGAAAAGCTATTAATATTTCCCAACCAAAAGCATGTTTATAAAAAAAAGGTAAATGGAGTCAGATCACATTACTGCATACATGAATGTATATAATCAGTCCAAAGAAGTAATTAGCAAGATGTAAGAGCAGATGTGTCACGTTACTCATTTCAGTTTTGAACCAAAAGAAGAATTAGTGACAACTAATGACAACAAACATCATCAGTGTCCATGCTAAAAGTGGTGTAGGAAGTCTTCCGTCAGTATGAGGTCTTTAAAATGTGAGGTCCCATTTAGATTACCGAATTCACGGTTCACTGAAACCCACAACAATGACTCCTCTATGCCGAAATTCCACTTTGATGAAATGTCAGTTGTCTGATGTTCGTTTTAGTGAAAGAATTAAGCTGTTGGTGTTAGTACGGCAAGTACAAGGGTACTTTGTTCATCTACATTTTCTTACACAGTACTGTTTGTACAACTTGGAGGATAAGACAGCATTTTTGATAAGAGGTAATTATGTCGTGCTCTTGGAGGGATGTAGTTAGTACAGTCATTGCTTTTCAATAGAGATCGCAGTACAGTGAACATTGGGAAATGTATCCTTTCTCTATGTCGGAGTTCATAGGTTCATAGGTAGGTACTAGGTTATTGGCCCTAGGGCCTATACAAGCCTAGCCAAAAAGGTACCCTGGCTTTCATAGGTTCATAGGTAGGTACTAGGCTATTGGCCCTAGGGCCTATACAAGCCTAGCCAAAAAGGTACCCTGGCTTTCATAGGTTCATAGATAGGTACTAGGCTATAAACAAACAGCTTTTGCAAGTCTTGAACCCAGGACCCTGCACACCATAACCAAAGTGATTTACCACTAAGTCATGTCAGATATATATATATATATATATATATATATATATATATATATATATATATATATATATATATATATATACTGTGCAGGGGGGGTGGGTTGGGGGGCTTGCCCCCCTAAAAAGTGTTGGAGATTGCGTGTTTTTGTGTTTTGTTTTTATATAGATGTTTTGTCAGTGTTTTGTACTTCGGTGAAGTAAGTTTTCGTCAAAGTGGAATTTCGGCATAGAGGAGTCGCTGTAGTGGATTTTGATGAACTGTGAATTTGGTAATCTAAATGGGACCCAAATGTGATATTAAGTTTATGAATGCCTTGTTGGATTATAGAACTAAAGTACAAAGTCAATGACTGCTAGATTTCCAAATTAAAGTACAGACTAATATGGTTCTACAATTAATGTTTTAAAACCCAATCTTGTCTAATGTTCACAACCCACCTACACTATTTTATCTAGACCAACAGAGCCCAAGTTTGTGAAGAGAGAAGCAGTGATATAAAGCTGAAGATTCTTGCTCCACATGAAAAAATGAAGTTAATGTATTCCAAGCCAGTGTAAATGCAATAAAACTGAATCCAATAATAACAAGACCTTGTAGGTTTACTACAGGTGCTGTTAAGAGGTAAAAAGACAAGACAAGCTAATAAAAGAAGAAAATTCATCTGTTGCATGTTCATTGTGGGTTAAAATACAGCAAGCATAATGGCTTAACCTCCCAACTCCTACTCAACATCGGGCAAAAAACAGATCAGTGCAAAACAGTGTGGAGGTGCGACTGAACCTATTATTTGAAAACCTAACTAGCCATGACATTAAATTAATGACTTTGTGACAAGCTCAGGATATCAGAGATCAAGAAGGTGCTGTCACAGTACTCCAGTGCTGTTATGATGATTTACAAGGAGATGAAACAGACCCATACACAGACCACTGACAATCAAATCAGAACTGAACAGTTGGAGGTGGAAATAATTGATTTAGGGAATAGAGCTCATCATAAAAATTTGCAGCTCTTGGTAATACCAGATAAAAGAGAGAGGAAGGATCCTATAGCATATGTGTGATCATTTATAGCAGAATGGACTGGTTTGACATAAGAGGATCTGCCAATAGAGGGAGCTCAACAATTAAATTCTCCTGAATTAATGGCTAATATGAAAAAGCAGAGGCAAACTATCATTGGGGTCCCTTGTATCATTTGAATAAGGTACTGTAATATTTTCTATGACAGCTGGGAAAGAGGTGGTACTCTTCCAATCTGTGAGTATTTCTAGTGCAGGATTACAGAGCCAAGACGTATAGGAAGAGGAGTAGCTTTACTTCACCCTTCAGTTAAAACCACCCTGTGCTCCATTTTTACAAGCTCAGAAAACCTTGAAAAATGTTCTTGAGGAAATGTGCTGTGTGGAAAATCATTATAAGCCTTGTATAAATAGTTCAGTCAGCTGCATATCTGAATATTTGAAATTTAAATGCTGTGTTGATATACTAATAATGGATCTGACTGGGATTTATATTATTTTTATTGCCTATGTCAGTAGTTTCTCAACTTTAATTCTGATAAATTCAGGCACAAAACACTGCACAGATGGGTTATGGGAACTGACTGTAAAATGAGGTTGCAATCTTCAGAATAAAAGTCTAGAAAAGTGGTTTTAGGAGCTAGAGCACAGAGACAAGATGAGTGCCAAACAAGGGTATACCTTTGGGAAGTAATTGCTTGTTCAGGCATTTTAATAAGGGTAGTATCTACCTTGAATGGATGAGAGTTGTATCTTGGAATATAAATGGGATGAGTAGTCTGGTAAAAAGGAATAAAGCTAAGAGCTATTTATGGAAACTGGAACCCAAGATATGACTATTACAGCACACATATATGAATTAGGGGGATGCAACAATTTAACTAAATAGCACTTTAATTCTCTAGTGCCTCGGTACAAGATGTCATATAGACGTGGGAAGAATTTATAGGATATGCTTGTACATGGCAATTTTATTTTACCAAAAATTAATATTAATAATTATCCAGTATCTGTTGGTACTTTAGGCTGTAATAATTGATCTATTTGTGAGCATGTGGTGTGTTCTTTTGAATATATAAACAAGGTTAGATATACACCTAAAGGACGATTTTCTTGCAATAGTAAGGGGGTTATGCCCTGAAATGTCCCTGTAATCTCTTCTATATTGGAGAGACAAAAAGAATCTTTAAGGTAAGATTGATGGAACATATCAGGGACATTAAAAATCAAAAAGAAGATAAAATTATAGGCTTTCATTTTAAGGATGTACATAATAGTGATTTTTCTATGTTACAGGGTAGTGTTTTGGAACAAATATATGTTAGAAATAATGATGAAATTCTTCTTAAAGAAAAACTGTTATATAAAGAGTCTGTTTTTATTTTGATGCTATGATTCCTGTGGGACTGAATGGAGATTAATTGGAAATGTTTTATTTAATTCATTAACTGTATAACTGAATAATTATTTTTTTGAGTTTGTCTATAAAGTAGTGGGTTTTGGTTAATTTTATAACTCTTGTACCGAGGAGCTAGAGAATTAAAGTGATTTGGGTCTGAGCCAGTGGTCTTGGTTTTGTTTTTTTGTGAAGTTGTTTGAAGTTAACTAAATATGTCTGTATAACTGTATTATCTCCATCCCACCCATAGGCAAAGAGGGAAGAGGTTATAGTACTTTTTAGTTTGTTTGTTTGTCTTTTCGGCTTTTCCCAGTTAGGGGTCGCCACAGTGGAACTCCGGTTCGCTAATGATTGGCAGTAGATTTTTTATGGTGCCGAGTTGCCAGCCCGACACCCAACCTTCAGTGAAGGCACGCCATTCATGCATTTCTTTCGGAGGCCACTCAACCACGGGGAGGACATGCAGACTCCACACAGAAGGCACTCCAGCCATTAATCGAACAGGAGAACCTCTTGCTGTGAGGCAACAACGCTACCGCTGTACCACCGCAGCTTACTCGTTATAGTACATTTTAGTAATGGTCTTAAATGACTTCTTGTGAATCAGATAAGTGATGAAGAAAGCCAATCCATCATGGGAAGATGAGAACAGAGATTTAAGTTATTTGTAGTAATTAGCTTCTACAGGCCAACAGAATCATTGTCAGATTTGATGAAAAAACATGGGACTAACACAGGATTTTTGAGGAGGATTTTAATATAGGCAAGTTATGTCAGTCTTATTAACAATCCTATGGATATGCAATGTGGGCCTAGAAAAATGTGAACTTCACAATCTGGGACATACTTTATGGCTTTATCTACACTTGTTGGGTTAATAGACCTTTGTATAAAAGAGAAACACAGAAATAGAGAATATACACAGCTCATAGACAGGTTTGAACCTAAAAATGAGGGAGAAAGGATACTGCATACCTCGGATGTCCACAGATAAATCAATTGTTATTTTAGATTTAAACCTGCCTTTTTAGCCAGGGCAATCTGAATAACAATTTGATCTTGGGGAAGCTGATCTGAAGCTTTGGAAGCTGTCAGCATATAAGCCATATAGCTAAGGCTAGTGCTGCAGTGATAATCCAAACATCTTCTGTTATTGTGAGTTTATTTGTACAACTGTACTATCTCTAAAGTTTTTAAAATGGGAGGCAGTGTCCATAATACTCTCCAGCCATGTCTCCCACACACTCATACACTGTTTTATATGAAGTTGGATGACAGGATAACGATGAGACATTGTAGATTTCCAGTGGGTATTCTGGATTAGTGTGGTCTGAAAAAGTGGCAGAAGAAGGCAGTAAGTAATGTGGGAATGGAGGGGAAGCGATTGACGTATTGGCATGCTAGAGAAAAGAGAAAGAGGATTTGAGGAGGAGGTGACTTCAAGAGTATGTGAGAGGGAAGTGTTGTTATGAAACTTTTGCAACAAAGAAGTGGCAGAGCTGGACAGCAGAAGAGAGACGCAGTCACAACAGAACAGAGCAGAAGAGTAATGGATTAGAAAATGAAATGGAGTCAGTTCAGGTCGAGATTGAGAAGACACTGGAAAGGCAAACTGAGTATAAAAGTAACACTATATATTGTGTCTTTCTAAGTAATTCTCTTAAGGCAGAGAATGAGACAAAGATTAGCTGAGAGCTGGAGTGACCAAATTAAGGATTCACAAACTGAGCAACTAGTCAAGGACCCTCAAAAGATTCTTCATTGTTTTCAGAAGATTGTACAAGAATAATATAGAGATGGGTCAGAGTGACAGGTTAAGTGAGGAAACTGAAAAAAAAATTAATGGGGAAGTTACATGTCCAATGTTAATACCAGAGCAGGCTTAATATCTGGTTTGGCCAATAGCACAAGAAAAATTAGAACGGAAAGTCTCCCAGACTGGACAGAATTGCAACAGATTTATATAAAAAAAGTTGAGAGTGAGCAGCACCTATTAGCATTATTTAAACAGGTCTTGGAAAGTGTGAAAGCTCCTTCTTCCTGGAATAAGGTGGTGAATTTCACCATTGCAAAACATGGGGAAAGACATGTTCCAGATGAGTTCATATAGGCCCATCTCAGTCTTAGACCAAGGCTACAAACTTTTTCTGACAATATTAGTTTCCAGAATTGTACCAAAGATGCCAGGATAAATTCACAAAGATCAGTGTGGCTTTGTAAAATCTAGACGCATGTTTGATGATATAATCAGAACTTTGATTATAATCCACGAGTCATTTAAAACTAAGGAACAATAGTTGATGATCAGCCTGTATGCAGAAAAAAAATTTGAAAGACTGAGATGGGATTCTCTATTTACATTACTGACTATGTTTGAATTTTCAAACAGATTAATTTGTTGAGTAATATATAGTCTGGCTTGAATGTCTGCATACAGATTAGCTCACTACATCTGAGTGACGTGTCCAGGTGCATCTACAGTTAACTCCTACTGATGCCTCTAGGCATGAAATATTGCATGTTATGTTGTTCCATCCCACCTTCCTTGCTGGTTGGGTTCAGAGCCAATCCTCAGCTCTGACTCGGCTGATATACGATAGCTCGAGAGCTTCCACTAGCTCGAGGCTGCCCCTTATCCCAACATGCCTAGTGGCAGCTACCCAGATCTCATTTGCCGCTTGCAGTGTCAAGATTGCTTCATACTGGCTCAGGCTAAGTACTTTACGTTTTTCTAGTTATTGCTAATTTTTGGTTAATTTATTGGCTATATTGACTCGTTAGAGTGTGTATCTTTCCTCGTTAGCCTAATTACCTTTTTTCACTGCTGTTTGTGGTGTTTTTGGCCGTGGTTTATTTTTTTCTTCAGGCCTGCTTTCCCCTTAAAGCCTGTTTAAGTTGGAGGGTTCTTCCCTTTCCTCATCTCTTTTTTGGGATTGCCATTTAAGTTAGAGGCTCTCCCATCGGGGAATTGCCATTTAAGTTAGAGGCTCTCCCAACGGGGAATTGCCATTTAAGTTAGAGGCTCTCCCCCTTCCTTCTTCTTTTCAAAAAAAAAAAAAGAAAAGAATTTTAAGGTTTTTTCCTTTGTGGTTATTGGCCCATTTGCTTCTACTTGTTGTAGGCTGTGAGTGATAGTTTTAGGTTTTCTCTGTGGAAACTTTTTCCCTAATTAGTGCTCATTATGTCTAAAGAGTCTAAACCCTCTGGGATTAAAAAAATGTGACTCATGTTGCCAGAAAATGTCCCTTATGGATGGGCACACGAGTTGCGTTTATTGTTTAGGGCTGTTCATCTAAAGGGCTCTTGCTTGATCTGTCATGCTTTCAGTTCCAGAGTCTTGCAGGAAAGAAAAAATAAGCTTATTTTACGTGGTCTCCTGAAGAACCCTCTAGATGCCTTGTCTCAGGGTCCTCACCCAGATGAAGTGTTCGAGAAACACTCCAAACCATCGGTTCCGAGCGCAGAACAGACAAAAATTACTGAGAAGCCTTCGGCTCTGTCGGCCCCCAGCATTGGCTCGGACAAAGCTAAGTGTTCAGTGGCACCATCTGTGTCCTTATAGCCAGTCCGGATCCATAAGAGATAAAGGTCTCCCTCTTTGCAGCCAGTACGCTCCGCTCCACAATCTCCTCTGCTGCAACTTATTGCGGGCAGTCACCGGTCCTCTTCAGACTCCTCTCGGTCCTCCAGACTTTCAGATCACAACGTGGAGAGAGTGGTCAGCAGGCTCCTCACATCACAGGCACTTGCTAAATTACTCTCGAGTCCATCCCATAAGGATTTGGCTCCTACGGTCCTTCCAGCATCTCCATCAATTCCTCCTCTGACTTTCTTGAGCTTGGAGCCGGAGTGAATGGAGGTTGTGGTGGTGGAACCGTCGGCTCTGGTTTCATCTCCATTATCAGTTCCGACAACCGCTCCAGTCTCCTCTATGCCTGTCTGTCGAGGAGTCTGGGCACTGAACCTCTCTCACTGGCTCCGAGGGGGAAGTGGCATCAGACCCTTGTCTGACCCCACGCTCCCTCTCAGAACTTTGGCACAGGTGAGCTCGGCTCCTACATCTGCTTCAAGGTGATGAGGAGCGTGCTGTCTCCTGAGACTGCTCCACCTTCGGCTCCACTGGCTCCTTCTCCCTCAGTGCCTGTGCCAACCTTTGTCCCTCCTCCTGCTAAGCGTAGGGAACCTGTGCCCCAGGATGCCCCACTGGGTGACCCCACTTCTTCCAAAACCTCCCCGAACATTCGGAGGAAGTCCCTCAGAAGAAGAAATGTAAGAGGAAGCATCTAGACTCCCCTGAATCTATCGCTTCGGATACGGACCTGGATGAGTTGGAAGGGTCCCCATGGTCCCCCTCTGAGGATGTCTCCTTTTCAGACATCTTGGAAATCCTCAGACAGAGGGGTGGCTGGAAGTCCCTAGCCCCTTCTGAGGATGAGTCCGTATATGTGGGCGCATTTGGTTCCCAACCCTCCACCTCTTGGGTGTCTCCACCTTTCGACCCACTTTTGTCTGTGGTGAGTTGAAAGGTGTGGAGCGCTCCAGATACCATGGAACCCTTTCTGAGGAGACCCAACAAATTTATTACAGGTCTGGAAGATAAGTCTTTCCTCTCCAAGGGAGTCTCTGTTGATGCCATGGTGGTGGTACCAGCCACCAAAAAGGAACTTGCTGAAACTTTTTCATCTGTCCATCCGCCGAACAAAAGAGTCTCGTACGATGGACAGGTATGGGAAGCGTATGATGTTAAGTTGTCCATCTTGCCTTCGTTCTTGCTGTTTGTTTGGCGGCTCTGACTCGGCCGTCTTCTATAGCTCGAGAGCTGTTTACTGGCTCGAGGCTACCCCTTATCCCAGAATGCCCAGCGTCAGCTACCCAGATCTCATTTGCCACTTCAGCTGTGAAGTTGCTTCATTACTGGCTCAGGCTTAGTATTGTTTTGTGTTACATATTTTTGCTGTTATTGTAAAATTTTAATTGTAAAAGTGTTATTAACCTTAGTCTCTTGGTACTTATACCCTTTATCACCTTATATTGTGTGTGTGTGTGCTTTGTTGGCCATCACTCCTTTCCACAGGCCTCTTTTCCCTTGAACTTGTTTTAACTTAGAGAGTTCTCCCCCCTTCTATTAGGTTAGCCGTTTAAGTTGTAATAATTATTCCAACTTTTTTTTCTTATTGTTATTGTAGTTCTTTAGTTTGTTATTGTTAGGAAAATGTCTAAAGATTCCAAGGTATCTGGCTTCAAAAAGTGTGACTCATGCTGTCAGAAAATGTCTCTGACAGATGGGCACACTCATTGTGTATATTGTTTGGGTGCTGTTCACCTGCAGGACTCCTGTTCTATATGTCACGCTTTTAGTCCAAGGGTCCTGCAGGAGCGCAAAAACAAATGAATCCTTTGGGGATTATTGAAGCCTCAGGATTCTCTGGCTAAAAGTACTCAGCCATTGAAATTACCTAAGTCTGTCAAGCCGTCGGCTCCACCTTCGGAGCTGACTCCTTTACTTGACCAACCAAGTATGTCGGTGCTGGCTGGCACCGACAAGGCAACTCCTCCGTCGGCTCAATCTGGTATTTCGGAGCCGTCTCAGAGCCATAAGAGACTGAGGTCTCTGTCCTTGGAGCCCATCCACTCGGCACCTCAGTTACCCTTGTTACAGAGTGAACATAGCCATCATTCTTCCCACTCCTCTCGATCCTCTAGATTATCGGGTCATGACGTGGAGAGAGTAGTAAGTAGGTTTCTTAAGTCACAGGCCCTGGCAAAATGACTGTCCAGCCCATCTCAGCAGGTATCGGCTCCAACCGCTTCTGTTTCTGTTCCTCCTCCGACTACATTTAACTCGGAGCCGGAGACCATGGATCTGCAGGTAGTAGAACCGTCGGCACTGATCATCATCTTTCCTTCGGTTCCGACGTCGGCTCTGATTACCTCAATTGCACCTTCTATCGAGGGATCTGGGCACCGGGGCTCTCTCATCGGCTCCGAGGGGGAGTGGCATTGGACCCTTGTCCGACCCCGTTCTCCCCCTCGGAGCTTCGGCGCAGGTGATCTCGGCTCCAACATCGGCCTTGGAGCCATCACCCTCAATGTGGAGAAGGACTCCTGTCTCTTCGGAGCCGGAGCTTTCTCTGCCTAGAGGTCTGGATGCCTTCGAGGTCATGCGGAGTGTGCTGTCCCCCGAAACATCTCTACTGCCAGCTCCATCGGCTCCATCCCCGTGGTGTCTGTTCCAACCTCTACTCCTCTTCCGGACCCCAAGCGTAGGGAAACTATGCCCCAGGACACCCCATTGGGTGATCCCTCCTCTTCTAAAGCCTCCCCTGATCACTTGGAAGAGCCTCTCTGGAAGAAGAAGTGCAAGAGGAAGCACATAGACTCCCCTGAGTCTGTCACCTCAGATACAGACATGGATGAATCGGAAGGGTCCCCAAGGTCCCCCTCTAAATATGTTTCTTTTTCGGACATCCTTGAAATGCTTAGACAGAGGGGAGAATGGACTTCCCTAGCCCCTACCGAGGACGAGTCTGTATACCTGGATGCATTCAGTTCCCGACCTTCCACCTCCTGGGTATCTCCTCCTTTCGATCCACTCATATCTGTAGTGGCTCGAAAGGCTTGGTCCGAAAAGACCAAACAAATTTCTTACAGCCCCCCAGGACAAACAATTCCTCTCCAAAGGTGTGCCTGTTGATGCCATGGTGGTAGCAGCAGCCACCAAGAAAGAGTTAGAAACTTCTTCATCTGTTCATCCTCCAAACAAAGAGTCTCGGATGATGGACAGATATGGAAAGCGAATGTTTGCTTCAGCAACCTTTCAATGAGGTTCCAGAACTATCTATGCCATTTTACATGTCTTCAAAGGGATCTCCTGAAAGAGCTTGGAGAATATCCTTCAAGATCCTACAGCTGAATGAGTACCAGCCAAATTAGCTTCTCAGCTTTCAACTCTTAATTCCATAGTCAACTCCTCCATAAGGCTGATTTCCTATGCAGCCGATGGAGCAAGCAGAGCCGCAGGGACAGGTGTGGCTGTCAGGAGACATGCTTGGATGCGGCTGTGTCAGTTTGCGGAACCCTTTTGAACGTCCTTCACCAGCACTCCCTTTGATGGCGCCTTTCTCTTTGGGCCTCAGGTGAAAGACACATTGACCAGGTGTGAGCAGGAAGGCAAGACTCTCTCTGCCATGGGAGTCCATTTTTCCACCCCTTCCAGACCTTATCCCAAGGGTCAGAAGAGCGGAAAGATGTGGTTCCAAAAATCCCAGAGACCCTTGCCTTACACACGTGATGATTTTTCACCCAGGGGCAGAGGGGGAAACAACAATAACAGGCGCCACCCTCGTGGCAGAGGGGGACCGCAAAACCAGGGTGACAGAGAAACCTTCTCTGCCAAGCCCTTCAAGCATCCCTGAAGGGTTGCCCGACTGCTTACCTCTGGAGGCAGTCGGTGGAAGACTTTCGCTGTACCCAAAAGCCTGGCAAAATATAACAAGAGACAGATGGGTACTAATCATTATATCTGGAGGTTACAAAATTGCCTTCCATCAATCCCCCATAGAATAAAAAAAGTCCATCCCAGATGTCCCACCCAATCTAAGGAATCAAGCAGTCACAGAAGTTTCAAGACTGCTAGAAAAAAGGAGCCATTCAAGAAGTCCCGCAGACCAACTAGGATCCAGAACTTACTCAAGATTCTTTTTAGTACCAAAAAAGACAGGGGACTGGAGACAAATACTGGATCTCAGCAGATTGAACAAATCTGTACAAAAGGAAAAGTTCTGGATGATGACATGCAGTCCATTTTCCCTTTTCTGGGTCAGGACAATTGGATGTGCTCGATAGATCTTCAGGACACGTACTACCATATCAAGATGGACAGATGCTCCAGGAAATTTCTTCGCTTCCGGGTAGGGGCCAGTCATTACCAGTTCAGAGCTCTCCCCTTTGGTCTCACCTCAGCCCCCAGGGTGTTCACCAAGTGTATGGCAGTAGTCAAGGCTCACCTGAGGCATCAAGGATTCCAGGTGTTTCCCCATCTAGACAACTGGCTCCTGACTGCTACCACCAGGCATCAACTCTTAGAGGCACGGGATTATGCAGTCACATCATGCACTCAACTAGGCATTACAGTAAATTTCAAAAAATCTGCCTTGTTGCCCTGTCAGTCTGTCACATACATAGGAGCAAAATTAAATACAAATGAAATGTTTGCAAGATTACCACAGGAAAGAGTTTCCACTATTTGTCAACAAGTGTTAATTCTAATGCAAAGCAAAAGGATTTAAGTCAGATATGTCCTCCAAGCTCTAGGCTCCATGGCAGCTGCCATTCTTCTTGTCCCATTAGCGCGTTTCCACATGAGAATCCTTCAGTGGCTTCTTTTCACGCAGTGGTCTTTCCAGGAGCTACCCATGTCTCACATGATCCTGATCACAGAAACATGCAAAAGACACCTTTCTTGGTGGATGGTCTCCCCACTAGTAATTCAGGGCAGACCTTTCATACAACCCCCTTCGGTAGCCACAGTGACCACGGACGCCTCCCTGATAGGGTGGGGGGGGGGCATTATCTAGGCAGAACAGTCCAAGGCACTTGGCAACTTCGCGAGTACCATCTGCATATCGATGTCCTAGAAATGAGAGTGGTGCTTCTAGTGTTGCAAGCCCTTCAAGACTCTCTTCCTTCCGGGACCATTGCAATCCAAATGGACAACATGTCAGTGGTGTGGTACATCAACAAACAGGGTGGGACCAGGTCTTACCCCTTGTGTCAAGAAGCACTCAGACAGTGGCAATGGGCGATTTCCTCCCAACGTTTTCTGATAGCACCGCACATCCCTGGGAAATCCAATGTCATAGCGGACAGGCTCAGCAGCGCTATCCTCATGCCTCACAAGTGGTCTCTGAATCAGGAAGTTGCAGATCTTATCTTCCACAAATGGGGACAGCCTTGCTGCGATCTATTTTCCACTCCTCTCAACAACAAATTTAGCAGCTACTTCTCCCTACTTCCTCTTCCAGGTCATATGCCCAGAGATGCTATAGTCCACGATTGGCTTCAGGGCCTCCTTTACGCTTTTCCCCCTTTTCCCCTAATACCAAGAATCATACAGAAAGCAAAATCGTTGGGTTGCAAAATGATCCTCATTGCCCATATTGGCCTCGACAGATATGGTTCCCGTTCCTGCACTTCCACCTTCTGGATCAACCGTGGATTTTGGACCCAAAGAGGTTATGTATCTACCATAACGTTCCATGTTAGTTGTCGTCATCTCGTCTTCCTTCTTGCATCCCTCCCTCCTTCCCACTTCCTAGAGGATTGAGAGGAGTTCCTTTTGTTTTTCACTGGCTGAGTATCTTTTATTACTTCACATGCCAGGTAATTTATGACTCTTTCCTTGTTTAGGTGTATTGGACAACCAGTTTTTAGGTAACTGGTTACTCTACTTATGTCTTGTGTGCGCTATCACAAACGAGATCTGGGTAGCTGAAGCTGGGCATTCCGGGATAAGGGGTAGCCTCAAGCCAGTAAACAGCTCTTGAGCTATAGAAGATGGCTGAGTCGGAGCCGAGGATCGGCTCTGAACCCAAACAAATAGCAAGAAGGAAGGCGAGTTGAAGACAACTAACATGGAACGTTATGGTAGGTACATAACTTTTTTTTTCTTCAGTGACTTTTACTCTCAGATCGCTAAATTACTTTTCACATTTCACACGACTTCAGAGGGATCTCCTGAAGGAGCTAGGAGATACCCACAAGATCCTAGAGCTGAGGGAGTTGTGAACAGGGCAGCTTCCCAGCTTGGGACCTTGACCCCCATGGTAAACTCCTCCATGAGGCTCATTTCTTATGTGACAGATGGAGCGAGTAAGGCAGCAGGTACCATATTAGCTTTACACAGGCACTCCTGGATGCACCTTTGTCAATTTGTGGAGCCCTTTAAGTCTTCATTTACAAACACCCCCTTCAATGGCATGTCCTTGTTTGGGCCTCAGGTAAGAGACTCTCACCAGGTGTGAACAGGATAAGACTCTCTCTGCCTTAGGGGTCCATTTTTCCACTCCGTTTAGACCCTATCCCAAGGGTCAGAAGAGTGGGAAAATCCCAGGGATCTTCACCTGACACACATGGTGATTTTTCCCCCAGGGGCAGAGGGGGAAACAACAATGGAAGATGCCACCCTCGTGACAGAGGGGGTCCGCAACAGCAGGACGACAGAGATACTTTCTGTGCTAGGCCCTTCCAGCACTCCTGAAGGGAGGCCCGGCTGTCCACCTCTGGAGGCAGTCAGGGGCAGACTATCACTGTACCCAGCAGCCTAGCAATTGATCACGAGAGAAACATGGGTACTGTCAATAATATCCAGGTGTTACAAAATTCCCTTTTCTCAGTCCCCTTTAAAAGACAAATGTTCTATCCAAGATGTTCCACCCAGTCTTCAGGATCATGCAATCCTAGAGGTTCAAAAATTGCTAGAAAAAAGAGCCATCCAGAAAGTCCCTTCAGACCAAATTGGATCCGGAACTTACTCAAGGTTCTTTTTAGTTCCAAAGAAGACAGGGGACTGGAGACCAATCTTGGATCTTAGCAAGCTAAACCAATTGGTAAAAAAGACAAAGTTCCAGATGGTGACACTGCAGTCCATTCTTCCCTTCTTGGATCAAGGCAATTGGATGTGCTCAATAGATCTCCAACACGCGTACTACCATATAAAAATGGACAGGCAATCCAAGAGATTCCTACACTTCCGGCCCTGCCCTTTGGTCTCACCACAGCCCACAGGGTGTTTACCAAGTGTATGGTAGTGGTAACCACTCACCTGAGGCGTCTAGGATTCCAGGTGTTTCCATATCTAGACGACTGGCTCCTCACTGCTACCACCGAGCATCAACTAATCAAGGCATGGGACTGCACAATCCAAACTTGTTCCCAGTTAGGCATCACAATAAACTACGAAAAGTCTGCCTTGTTGCCTTGTCAGTCTGTTACCTTTATAGGGGCAGACTTATACACAAGACGCGTGATAGCAAAACTGCCCCTAGACAGGTTGTCAACCATTCGTCAACAAGTTTCCTTTCTCATAAACAAAACGAGAGTTCAGGCAAGACAAGTCTTGGGCTCAATGGCTGCAGCTGTTACGCTAGTTCCTTTAGCACGCTTCCACATGCAGATTCTGCAGTGGCTTCTTTTCACTCAGTGGTCTTTCCAGGAATTGCCAGTGTCACACATGATCTTGATCACGGAATCTTGCAAAAAGGACCTACTATGGTGGCTGGTCTCCCCCCAGGTGACTCTGGGCAGACCCTTTTTAGACCCGCATCTGGTAGCCACAATGACCACAGACGCTTCCCAGATGGGGGGGGGGGGCATTATCTGGGATGGACTGTCCAAGGAACGTGGCAACCTCATGAGTACCATTTGCACATCAATGACCTAGAGATGAGAGTGGTGCTTCTGGTGTTGCAAGAACTTCAAGACTATCTACAGGGACCACTGCAGTCCAGACAGACAATATGTCACTGGTATGGTACATTGTGTTGCGAGGCACTTCCAGTATGGCAATGGGCAATGTCTTCCCACCGTTTTCTGATTGCAATGCACATTCCTGGAAAATCCAAGGTGATAGAGGACAGGCTTAGCAGGGCTATCCTCATGCCTCACGAGTGGTCCCTGAAGCAAGAAGTTGCGGACTTGAATTTCCACAAATGGGGCCAGCCATGCTGCGATCGTTTTGCCACTCCCCTTAACAAGAAATGCAGCTGCTGCTTCGCCCAAGTTCCCCCTCTGGGACAGTCACCCAGGGATGCACTTGTTCATGATTGGCCTCTGGAGGCTTTTCCGCCATTCCCTCTCATTCTGAAGGTACTTCAGAAAGCAGAATCATTGGGTTGCAAACTCATACTCATTGCTCCTTACTGGCCTCATCAGATATGGTTTCCGTTTCTTCACCATCCCTTTCAACTGGAGCCTTGGATATTGGACCCAGTTCCAGACCTCCTGAGGCACCAGTCAGGCTGTTTTCATCTATCCCTTCAAACTCTCAAGCTGACTGCTTGGTTACTCCATTTCCAATCTTAGCCAGGCTCCCAAACATTTCCCCTGCTGTACAACACATGCTGGTGTCCTCCTACAAGCCCACTACCAGGAGTATTTACACTAGCAAAAGTAATAACATTGATCCTTTTACGGCTCCTGTTCACAAGATTCTTGACTTTCTAGTTGAAACCTTTGAAAAAGGTGCAGCTGCAGCTACTATTAGGGTCCAACTGGCTGCCATCTCCAATTTTCACGTAGGAGACTTGGGTTCTAACATTATGTCCCATAAGTTGTGCAGAGTATTCCTACAAGGTACAACACTTTTACAGCTCCCAGTAAGAGAACCTCCCACCCCCTGGGACCTAAACTTAGTTTTAGCTTCAATGGTTCTGCCCACTTTTGAACCAGCAGCATCTTGCCCCTTGAAGTTTCTGTCTTGAAAAACCCTCTTCTTGGTTGCTATAACTTCAGCTAGATGGGTTTCTGAATTACGTGGTTTATCTATTCGCCCACCTATTCTCATTTTTCACAAAGATCGAATCTCTCTAAGGACCAATCCTTCCTTCTTGCCAAAGGTTTGTTCTGAGTATAACTTAAGTCAGTCCATTGAGCTTCCTGTCTTCTTCCCAAATTATGGCAATAAGACAGAACATAGATCACACCAACTGGATGTTCATAGAGAATTACATTTTTATTTACACAGAACCAAAGACCTCAGAAAATCAGACCGATTGTTCATATCCTTTGCTGACAATAGGCAAGGTTATCCAGATTCTAAAGTGACTTTATCAAAATTGCTGTCAGACACAATCACTTATTCGTATGGTTTGTGTAAAAAGACGCTTCCAGGAAGACCCAGAGGACATTCAACCAGAGCCTTAGCCACCTCTGTTGCCTTCCAAGCTAGATTGCCCTTAGATTCAATCTGTGCAGCAGCAGCAACATAAGCAAATCCTCATACCGTTATCTCTCATTGTAAAGTGGATGTGGTCTCCCGGAATAGGGCATTCTTTGGTTCCACAGTCCTGAAGAGTTTGTTCCAGTGAGCCATCTGAGAACCAGGTGCTGGGGACATGGTCCCAACCAGGAAGAACGAAGGCGAAATGGGACAACATAACATAAATAAGTTATGTACCTACCATAAAGTTCCATGTTTGTTGTCCTTCATCTCGCCTTCCTTCTTGCATCCTCCCCTCCTTCCCCCTTCCTGGAGGTTCAAGAGGAGCTCTTTATTGGTTATACTGGCTGAGTTTCTTGCTGACATACCAGGGTAGTTAACCATGCATTGTCTTTTCCTTCCTACCTTGATGTATAAGAGCTTAGTAAAAATTGTATGTCTATTGTGGGCTATTACAAATGAGATCTGGGTAGCTGCCACTAGGCATGTTGGGATAAGGGGTAGCCTCGAGCCAGTAAAAGCTCTCAAGCTATTGTATATTGGCTGAGTTGGAGCAGAGGATCTGCTCCGAACCCAACCAGCAAGAAGGAAGGCGAGATGAAGGACAACAAACATGGAACATTATGGTAGGTACATAACTTCTTTTTCTTCAGATTTGCATCAGTTCTAGAAACATGCTATGTACAAGGTTGTGTACAAGGTTGTGAAAGATTTCATCGTAAAGCTTACACAATAGCAAACTCAACTGCATTAATATTTGACCTCTTCCTAGTGCAGGTAAATAGATATTAACTGTTGGTTTTATGATATTAATTTATATAGATATAATTTTCACATTTTTCTGAATATCTCAACAACCAAGTAACCCATCAGAGACAGAACTCCTTAGCCTCATATGAAAGCCCTCAGCTAGATGATTTAAATTTTGTCAACAGTATGTGTGTAACTTGAGTGGTTGCAGAGATATTGTAAGTTGTTTATAAAATATTATAAATTTAATAGTTACTCTTTTTACTGTGACTTATAAAATTCAGTTTAAGAATTAGAACCTAAAGAATGCTATCACTGTACAAATAGTTTCTGCTGAAGAGTTTGTCATTTATACTTTTTTCATAACTGCTATGGTTCCAGAGATATGGACATGTGTTTGAAATGTGAGGATATAATTTGAATCTGTCAAAAGGCTTAGGCTACACCCATTGGAAGTTACAATGCAAACATTCTGAGCTCCATTGGAGTGAATGAATGAGTTAATACAGAATTCATGTCATCATTTAATGTGTAGAGGCACAATATATTTAATGTGTGGAGGCATATCTGGTTATAAAGTTAGCCTCCAAAACACAGATGTAGTCCCTATAAATTTTACTCCCTGTCTGTCAAAGTCTCAATAAGAAATTTCCAGAATGTAGTTAAAAATACCAAGTTAAACATTAAAGCATGCCGTAGCTTTAAAATAAAATAAACGGTGAATACCTCTTATGAAAGGTAAACAAAGAATGATATGAGTGGAATAAGTGATGGAAATTAATAGACTTAGACCTTAACCATAAATTAAAAGCCTTCCAAATGTTTATTTTGCAGATGGTGCTTTATGCTCTCCAGGCCTCACTTTTAAATCCAGACAAGGCTTATTCTGCATTGATAAAGAATGTCATGGCAGGATTCCTTCTGAGGTAACTCAAGGCTGAGATCACATGATATTATTTAATGCTTTCTAAAGGTTGGCGGAGGTCTTAGTATATCACATATTTATGCAAATTGGAGGGTGTCTTAGGGTCTTCAGTTTGTGGCTTGTCAAAGAGCACTGGTTGAGATGAAAAACTTTATATGCAAGTGGTTTGTCTGACAGGGTTTAACCCTGAATGCATACTGGTTAAAAAGAGGAAATACAGTGAGAAGTTCATGGAAGGATATAAGGGATTCCTACAACTGGAAAGAAAATAGAGCTAAGATTGACAAAATAGGGATTGTTTAGCTCCAATATTGATAGAATTAGCAAATACAAAAGGGAGGAACCACTTGGTCACATAGATGCAGAGACATCCAGAAATTGTATTATGGTTGTATCTTGTGGAAGCACAAGCTTTTATATCTTGAGAAAGGTTTAAGGAAGTATGCAATATACAGGTTAAAGAGGAGGGTTTGGCATAATGGTTAAGATCTTTACCTCACAGATGCAAGGTACAGGATTTGATTATGACCTGTGATTACTGGCTAGAATTGTAATAGTCTGCAGTCTGATAGTCTAATATTTACATATGAACCTATAACCTTAATATACAGTGGTCTAAACCAAATATATAATTGCCTAAAGAGATGGGTGGGGGACATAAAGAAGTGCTGACGAGGGAAAGACACTTGGTAGACCTGAAAAAACAAATGGGGGTGCAGAAAGATTGGACTTGAGATTATATCAGATAATGCACTTCTCTTAGCGCAAGCCCAGGAAAGAAAATTGACAAGAGGATGGGCGAGAGCATTAGGGAGGAATTCAAGGATCACTCAATGACATCTGGAAATGAGATATGTTACTCGTTCTAAGAGATTTCAGATTTTTGTGTGGAAATATCTCCACAAGTATTTTTATTGCCCATGTAGGCTACATCTTACAATATATGTTGGAGATGTGAAAAGGACGAAGTCAGGAGATGGGTGTATGTATATATGTGTGTGTATATATATATATATATATATATATATATATATATATATATATATATATATATATGTTTGTATTTTGAGAGTGTTCCAAAGTTATGAATTTTAAAACCCATTGTAGGATTTACTGTAGAAACTTTGGACGGGAAAAGGAAATTTGTTTTTTTTTTTTTTTTTTGTGAGATACCTGAGATAGGGGAGGAAAACAACATAGCAAACCCATCGTTTGGACAGTGACATTCTTACAGAACACCACTCCATTTGCACTTTGTTCAGACAGAGGAAATAGCAAGATGTTTTTAATACTATAAGAAAGAACAAATAATAAATCTGCACATCTTTATTGTGATTGGTGCTTTTAACTCCTTATCTAAGTAGGTGTTTTAAAATAAAAATTTTGTGGTGAGCACAAGATGAGACACATTTATTTACTTAACACTACCACATATACATATTACCTGGATAGTCAGCATTTTTTCTATACAAATAAATGTGTGTATATGTCTATATATGTATATCTATCTGTGTGTGTGTGTGTTTGTGTGTGTGTGTGTATATATATATATATATATATATATATATATATATATATATATATATATATATATATATATATATAGTTCCCTATCAGGAGCCTGAAACACTATAAGCCTGAAAATCAAAATCCTGAAACCAAAAGCCTGAAAATTCAAAATCCCGAAAACCCAAAATCCTGAAACTCAAAATCCTGAAAACACAAAACGGACATACTGACGTCATTCTGGCTTTGCTATTGTTAGCCCTGTGGTGTTAGGTCATGCGTTGGGTTCAGGTGAGTGTGCGGTTGGTTTTCTGTTAGGGTTAGGGGCAGTTTAAGTGAGTTAGGGTTAGGGCGCAGGTTAGACATGTGTGCAATAGTGACAAATATTGGGGTTAGGGGCGGTTAAAGTGAGTTAGGGTTAGGGCGCGGGTCAGGTGAGTGTGCGATATTGACGGACCTTAGGGTTAGGGTCAGGGTCAGTTGGTAGATATTAGTGTCTTTATGGTGACATATTAGCATTATTTGTGTTTTCAGGATTTTGAGTTTCAGGATTTTGGGTTTTCGGGATTTTGAATTTTCAGGCTTTTGGTTTCAGGATTTTGATTTTCAAGCTTATAGTGTTTCAGGCTTCTGATAGGGAACCATATATATATATATATATATATATATATATATATATATATATATATATATATATATATATATATATACATATATATATTTATATTTTATATATGTATATATATATATATATATATATATATATATGTGTGTGTGTGTGTATATATATATCTGGAGAGAGATATACACACACACACACACACACACACACACACACACACACACACACATATGTATATATGTATATTATTTATATGTATTATATATATATATATATATATATATATGTGTGTGTGTGTGTGTGTGTGTGTGGATTCACTTTAGAAAATTGAAATGCTGACATATCAAAATTCAGGATTTCAAGCCCATAAAGTGGAAAAGTGGAATCCTGAACAGAGCGAAACCTCAGAAGCACGAAATTCAAAACCTCGAATACCGGAGGTTTTGAATTACACTTCTGGTGTTTCGCTGTGGTTATGAATTCAGGTAAGTGTGTATGTGTTAAGGGTTTTGGGTAGGGGCTGTGGAGTGTGTTAGTGTGTTTTGTTGCTGTGATGTATGTGTGCGAGGAGAATGTAACTTGTGGAGTGGTGGGTTGTGTGTGTTTGTATGTAGTACGACCTTGGAGTTAGAATATTTAAGTAGGGGTGATGTGGGGGTGCATGGGGGCTTGCCCCCAGCTTTTATGCAGTAGAGAGCTTGTGTTTGTGTGTTGGGTGGAAGATGTGATGTTATGTAGTCCTATCTCGCCATTATTCTTCACCTGTGGGTTCGAAGCCGACAGTCGGCGCTGACTCGGCCTATATACTAGCTCGAAAGTCTTTGATTGGCTGGCTAAGATGGTATCCCACAATACCATGCTCCACATCCCCAGATCTCGTTTGCCGCTTGTAGAGCTCGGATGTGGTCTCGACTTGGCTTGGCTAAGTACCTTTTGAAAACTATTTTTCTTGGAAATTTCTTGAGAAATCATCTGATATTGTTTAATATTTAATTAGATTTTGTGTGAGAGCGATTGCTAGCATTTCTGGTTCTCTTGTGTGTACTTGTGCATTTTTGTGGTATCCCTTTCCTCGGGCTAGGCCCGCTTGAGTTAGAAGACCTAGTCCTACCTTGTGTTTGTTCGTCGGACTTTGTTGTTGTTCTCTTGTGTGGAGACCGTTTTAATTAAAGGTCTCTTATCATTGTGTCTAGTCAGTGACTGTCTGTTATAGTAGGCGCTTGCTTCCCGCCTTTTCTTCTCGGTTACGAGAAAGTTGTAGTTCTGTGCTCAGTTCTATCATGTCTAAAGAGCAAAAAGAACATAAGCCTTCCGGCTTTAAAAAGTGTTCGAAATGTGCATATAAAATGTCTATTACAGACGGACATTCCGTCTGTGTTTATTGTCTTGGAGCCATCCACCTTCAGGTGTCTTGCAGTTTTTGTCACTCCTTTAGTCCTCGGGTGCTCCAAGAAAGGAAAAATAAGTTGATACTAAAGGGTCTATTAAAACCATCCTTCGAGGAAAAGTTAGCTTCGACTCCCAGCTCCGAGTCGAAGTCTAAAGCTTCTAAGTCCAAAAAGAGATTGCCGGCTCCATCTTTGGTCTCAGAGCCGCCCTCTAAGATTTTGGTTGTGGAATCTGCTTCCTCGGCTCCACCAATCTCTGAGCCGCAGGAAGTCACTGTTTTGACTGAACCTTCGGCCGCTCCGATAATTTTGGAACCAATTCGGAGCCGGTCTCCAAGTTTAAGACAAGTCTTTCCAGATAAGAGGTCTGCTTCTCCATCGGTTTCCTCCAAATCCTCCAGGCTTTCAGATCTGGACGTGGATAGGGTGGTGCAGTGGCTCCTGGAATCGCCAGTGTTGGCAAAACTTTTCTCGGCTCCGACCCAGTCGGCTCCGGAGCCAGCCCTGTTAGTTGTACCTGCTATTCCTCCTCCAAGCGCATCATTGTCTTCGGAGCCTGTGAGCTCCGCTCCGAGGGATGTTCCTGTGTTGGCTCTGATACCCCAACTGGGATTCTCGGTAACGACTTCGGCTCTGACCCTGTCGGCTCCGTCCACAGGGTCCAGGACTCGAGTCTCTTCTGTCGGCGCCGAGGGGGATGACTCGGAGCACAGGTCGGTGCTGAGCCTTCCTCTGGGCATGTCGGCAGGGGAGACCCCGGCCCTGGTCATGGCCCTAGAGGGCGGTCGGTCCTCAGACTCAGGGGGCCCCGCCTTCGAGGCAATGCGGAGCACGCTGGCTGGTTCAGCTACCTCTCTTGGATCGGTTCTCCCGTCCCCTACTGCACTGGCGAGAGCTTCTGACACTCCTCTATCATTGGACAGCAGGGCGCAAAGGCCTAAGGACACCCCCATGAGCTGTTGCCTTTCTGAGGAACCCTCAGACTCTGTGCCTGAGGAACTCCCCAGAAAGAAATCTTGTAAGAGGAAGCATATAGACTCCCAAGACGAGTCCCTCACTTCAGATACTGACCTCGAGGAGTCGGAGGGGTCCCCCAAGTCTTCCTCTGAAGATGTTTCATTCTCCGAAATACTGGAGATTTTGAAACAAAGAGGAGACTGGCCTTCCAAAAACCCCTCCGTGGAAGAGTCAGTATTCCTTAAGGCCTTTGGCGCCCAGCCTTCTGCCTCCTGGGTATCTCCACCCTACGATGAGCTCCTAGACTTAATTTGTCGAAGGGTGTGGGAGACCCCTGACTCAGTGGAGCCTGTCCCTCCACGGCCAAACAAATTCTTGTCTGCCCCCCAAGGGAAGGAATTTCTGACAAAAGGAACCCCAGTAGATGCTATGGTGGTGGCGGCCGACACACAGAAGGAATTTCGGAATCTTCCTCTACGGTTCATCCCCCGAACAAGGAGTCCAGGATGATAGACTCTATGGGAAGCGTACCCTTTCTTCAGCGACTTTTACCCTGCGGTCGCTGAATTACTTGACTCATTTCACGTGGCTCCAAAGAGATCTCCTTAAGGAGGTAGGAGATACTCTCAGGGGTAATGTTCCTGAGACGGTGGCTCAAACAGTCAACGCTCAGCTTTCCACCCTTAATTCTTTTGCAAACTCGTCCATGCGACTAATCTTGTACGCGGCCGAGGGAGTGAGTAGGGCGGCCAGTTCAGGAGTGGCCCTCAGGAGGCAGGCCTGGCTATGCCTGTGTCACTTTGCGGAGGCCTTTAAGTCTTCCTTTACTGATGCCCCTTTCGACGGTTCCTCCCTGTTAGGGACCAAAGTAAAAGACACACTCACCAGGTGCGAACAAGAGGGTAAGACCTTGTCTGCCGTGGGAGTCCTTTTTTCCCTACCGTCGGAACCTTATCCCAAGGCTCAGCGAGGGGAAAGTTGTGGTTCAGAAAATCACAGAGGTCGTTTCCTGATGCACAAGGTGAGACCCCCCCCCTCGAGGCAGAGGGGGGGTGTCATACTCTGGAAGACGCTGCCCTAGAGGCAGAGGGGGCCCCCGCAACTCGGGGAACCGGGATTCTTTCCGCGGTTCCACATACTCTCAGTCTTGAGGGTGTGCCTGGCTGCACTTCTCCGGAGCCAGTCGGGGGTCGGATTTCCCATTATCCGGAAGCCTGGGCAAGAATAACCCAGGACAGATGGGTTTTAGGGATAATCGCCAGAGGTTACACCATTCCATTTCACTCCTTTCCCCCTACCCCCAAAAGGATCCCAGACCCACCACCTGGTCAAAGGGACCAAGCAGCATCAGAGGTCTCTCAGCTGCTAGAAAAAGGAGTCATCTAGCTAGTCCCCCCAAACCAGATCAGATTAGGGACCTACTCAAGATTCTTTTTGGTGCCGAAAAGCACGGGGGACCTGAGACCCATTCTGGATCTCAGCCGACTAAACCATTATGTTCGTAAGTCCAAGTTCCGAATGGTCACACTACAATCAATTCTTCCGCTGTTGGCAAAGGAAGTATGGATGTGCTCCATCAACCTGAAGGATGCCTATTAACACATAAAAATGGGCAAAGCATCCCGGTGTCATCTACGCTTCCGGCTGGGAGCCAGACACTTCCAGTTTCGAGCCCTGCCCTTTGGTCTCACCACAGCCCCCAGGGTGTTCACCAAATGCATGGCAGTGGTGACGGCTTACTTGAGGCGTCTAGGATTCCAGGTGTTTCCTTACCTGGACGACTGGCTCCTAGCCGCCCCCACCAAGCATCTACTTTGTCGAAACAGAAACTATACCATCAGCATTTGCCATCAGCTAGGCATCACAATAAACTGGAAAAAATCTGTCTTGCTACCCTCACAGCGTGTCTTATTTATAGGAACAGAGTTGGATACTATTCGGATGAGAGCGTTTCTGCCCATGGAAAGGATCACGAGGTTACAAGGGCAGGTTCAGAAGATGATACCTTTGACGCGCATAAAGGCAAGGATAGTGCTGCAGCTACTAGGCACGATGGCATCCACTATCATGACGGTTCCACATGCGCATATTACAGTGGCTCCTGTTCGCCCAGTGGTCCTTTCAGAGTTTGCCTCTATCTCATCCCATCTTGATCGCAAACATATGCAGACAGGATCTGAGTTGGTGGCTGTGCACCGACAACCTAGTAGTGGGGAAACTGTTCTCTTCACTCGACCTGGTAGCCACAGTGACCACGGACGCCTCCTGGATAGGGTGGGGGGGGGCATTATCTCGGCAGGTTGGTCCAAGGTACGTGGCAGGAACACGAGATGAATTTGCATATAAATGTCCCGGAGATGAGGGCAGTGCTCTTAGCATTGCAGGCGCTACAACATGTCCTCCCGACCAGGACGATTGCGATACACTCGGACAACATGTCCGTAGTGTGGTATCTCAACAAACAAGGGGGAACCCGATCATATCCACTATGCAGGGAGGCTATGAGAGTGTGGAATTGGGCGATAGCTTCCCACAGGACCTTGATAGCAACGCACATTCCGGGGAAAACCAATGTGATTGCGGACAAGTTAAGCAGGGCTATCCTTCTGCCCTATGAGTGATCCCTGAACCGCCAGGTGGCGGACAGCATATTCAACAAATGGGGTCAGCCTTGCTGCGACCTATTTGCCAGCCCTCTCAATGCAAAATGCCACGCATTCTTCTCACTGATACCTCCATTGGGGGGATATCCAAGGGACGCTCTTGCACACATTTGGCCCTCGGGTCTGCTATATGCTTTCCCTCCGTTTCCCCTCATCTCGAAGGTGATTCAGAAAGCACTATCTCTGGGAAGCAGATTGATTCTGATCGCTGCATACTGGCCTCGACAGGTATGGTTCCCCTTTCTCCAACAGTTTGCAGTGGAGCCTCCTTGGACTCTGGACGCTCGTCCGGACTTACTGACACATATGTCGGGACAGCTCCACCCCTCCCTGGAGACCCTCCGGCTGACCGCCTGGCTACTCCACTTCCGACCATAGTCAGGTATCACGATTTTTCTCCAAATGTAGTACATATCCTTTCATCCTCTCACAAACCAGCCACTAGGAAGATCTATTCCAGTAAGTGGAAAAGGTTCTCGATATGGGCACAGTCTAAAAATATTGACCCCTACATGGCTCCCATCAACACTGTGCTA